>NC_056748.1:1163575144-1163863051 GCF_019279795.1 Protopterus annectens | reverse complement strand
AGTCCTGTCCTGCTATAAGTGTGCGTTTCTCCACTCCTCCTGAGTTCTTATTCCAGGAATCAGCTGAGTGGAAAAATGTGGCACAAAAAGTCTCAGGGTCTTTTTCGTGACACAAATGGCGAGTTCTCCCCCAGAGGCAGAGGCAGCAACTCTAATGGAAGATGCTCCTACAGAAGCAGAGGGGGCCCGCACAATCAGGGCTCCAAAGATTCTATCTCTGGTCAGGCCTGTCGGTGCTCCTGAAGAACGGCCCAATTGCTTTCCTCTGGAAGCAGTCTGGGGATGTTTTTCCCTGCACCAACCAGCCTGGCATTGCATAACCACAGATGCTTGGGTGCAGAGGATAATCACCAGAGGCTACAAAATTCCACTAAACTCCTTTCCAAATCCACAAAAACATATTCCTGACATTCCACCCAGTCTAAGGGAATCAGCTGCCATAGAAATAATAAGAAATAATAATAAAGCTGTGTCAAAAAAGTCATCCAAACAGTCCCACCAGACCAAATGGGATTCAGATTCTACTCCTGATTCCTTTTAGTGCCAAAAAAGGTGACTGGAGGCCAATTTTGGATCTCAGTGTTCTTAACAAGTTTGTCACCCACGCAAAATTCCGGATGGTCACGGGTTTGTCCATTCTTCCATTCTTGGACAAGGACGATTGGATGTGCTCAAAGGACCTTCAGGATGCGTATTACCACATAAAAAGTTGAAAAGCAAAGTGATCCTCATTGCACTGTATTGGCCCCGTTAAGCATGGTTCCCCTTTCTTTTGCTTCACCTGCTAGACAGGCCATGGATCCTGGATCCAACACCAGATCTGATCCCCTCCCCCAAGGGTTAATTCACCCAAACATAGCCAGTCTCAACCTGAAGGCTTGGTTTCTCCACTTCCAGTAATTGCCAGGCAGAATGATCTTTCTTCCTCGGTGCGTGACATTATTCTGGCTTTGCATAAACAATCCGCCAGGAAAATTTACCGTAGTAAATGGAAAAGATTCTTAATATGGTCCGAGCAAAGAAAACTTGATCCTTATTCAGCTCAAGTTAATAAAGTTTTGGATTATTTTTCAAATTTTTTTCAAAGCAGGAGCTGCAGCGACAACCATCCTTGTTCACTTAGCTGCCATCTCCAATTTTCATAATGGTTTCAAGGATTCTTCTTTAATTTCCCATCATCTCTGCAAGACTTCTAAATGGTATATCTCATATTAGACCACCATTAAGCAACCCACCGAACCTTGGCGTCTCACATTAGTTCTTCAAGCTTTAACGCAACCCCCTTTTGAACCTGTTGCTACCTGGCAATATCAAGTTCTTACCCTGGAAGTCTTTATTCCTAGTGACCATTACCTCATCTAGACGTATTTTCGAGCTTCAGGCCCTGTTTATTAAACGTCCTTGTATAATTTTTCATAAGGTCAGAGTATCACTTCGGAGAAATTCCTCCTTTCTGCCCAAATTTTCAGATTTCACAGTAAACCAATCTGTTGACCTACCAGTTTTCTTCCCTAATTTCTCAAACAAAGGAGAATATCGTCTTCACCTGTTAGATGTACATAGGCAGTTGAGATTTTAGCTTGACAGAACAAAGGAAATCCGCATATCAGACCAATTGTTTGTATCCTTTTCAAGCCCAAAGTTTGGGAAAACTGTTTCTAAAGTAACTCTATCCAAATGGCTAAGAGACTGTATACTCATGGTGTATCAATGTTCGAAAAACCCTACACCGGGCAAAATCAAAGCACATTCCACCAGATCTGTGGCAACTTCAATAGCTTTCCATTCCAGGGCATCCATGGACGATATCTATGCAGCTGCAACATGGGCTACTCCTCATACCTTTATCTCTCATTACAAATTGGACCTACTCTCCAGGGGAAGAGCTTCCTTTGGTTCGATTGTGCTCAGGAATATTCTTCCATAAGAGTCACCCAAATATATAAGGTAGCTTAGGGACTCTGCCTCATCAGTAAGGAATGAATGTAGATGAACAACATCAAAGAAGTTGCCTTACGATAACGTTCCATCTGTGTTGTTCATCTACATTCATTCATTACATCCCGCCCTTCTTCCCCCTCCTAGAGGATCCTGGGGGATTGCCTGGGTACAAATATCACTCTAAGGAACCTGCTGAGAAATAGCCTCTGGTTTTCTTATCACAGTCAAACTTAATCTGAGGTAACTGTTAGAAGGGCACTATGGGTAAAAGCTTAGCTTGAGAGTTTTTGGCTGATTCGAGCTTGCTGTAAGGCTGACTTGATTCCGAGGACGGAACCGATACCCATCAGTTATGAATGAATTAAGATTAACAACACAGATGGAACATTATGGTAAGACATAACTTCTTTTTTCCTTAGCAAAACATTTCAGAGCTCATTCAGCTAGGTCCATGGCATCATCATCAGTATTTTTATCCAGAACTTCCATGAACGATATCTATGCTGCTGCCGCTTGGACTAATCCTCATATTTTTATTACTCATTACAACTTGGACCTGATCTCAAGGGGAATAGCAGTTTTCGGCTCAACTGTGTTCAGGAATATCCTTCCTTAGAGTCCTCCTGGAATTTCAGGTAGCTGGGGACTCTGCCCCAATTGTTGAGGAATGAATGAAAATTGACAACATCAGATAAAGAAGTTATGTACTCACCGTAACATTCCATCTGTGTTATCCATTTTCTTTCTTCCGTAACTCCCCTCACACCAACCCCCTGCCTTTTAAGTAAAGACTTCTGGAAGAGCAAGAGGTTGTAAGAGAACTGTGATGTTTTGAGGTATTGCCAGCTGTATCAGGAGATGTGAGACCGTGTATGTGTGGCATATGCCAGCATGACTGGCTGAAGTTTTGTGGATATTATTGTATTTGACTCAAATTTTTACAGCTGCTTGTATTAGAAATGTATTTGTAAAAGATGCTTATGTTAAAAAAAAAAAAAAATGCTGCAGCAGAATCTTAAGAGTTCTGACTGTGAACTGTGCCAGAGTTAGGTGATTAGATGTGATGTAATTCTACAACCAGCAGAAGGACCTAACTCTGGCAGCAGTTTGTTTTTGTTTTTCTTTGGAATCTGATATATAAAAGATCTTTGTCAGTTATCGCAGCTCAGTTGCTTAGAGTTATTTAATAGTTGTTAGTTGTACTGTTCAGTGGTGTATCTCATATTGCCTTGTGAAAGTGAGCATCTCAGTAGTAAGTCTTACCTTGTGATATTAAGTGAACTAACTAGGGACAGTTTCTCTTCAGTTAAGGTAGGAAATGTACTTTGAGATTAGTTTAGTAGTATTTCATTTTCTGCATATGAGAGTCTGTCCAACTGTGTTATTTTATATTTCCTGTAACTGAAAACTGTTTTTTTGTAAGTAAATATTAAGTATTTTCCTAATTTCTATTTTTTATCCATTATTAATTTGTATATGTTTTTGCTATGACTGGTCTTTTTTGAATACTTTGTATATCTTGAGGGTACTTGTGCTTATTTCAGTGTCACTGTGGCCACTCCAAAAAGTCTTACTACTTTGGTCACTTACTACAAATTATATCAGTATTAATTTGACACAGTATAATTGGTTACCCCTTGTAAGAGACAGAGTATTTGGCTGGTGGCATCTACCCTGTAATCTGGAGAGAGGGGACACAGCTGGTGAATCTGTGTTAGCCTTTCCCATGTATGTGTGTGTGTGTGTGTGTGTGTGTGTGTGTGTGTGTGTGTGTGTGTGTGTGTGTGTGTGTGTGTGTGTGTGTGTGTGTCGGAATGTGTGTGTGTGATGCGAATTCAGATATTCAAGTGTGTACGTCAGATACTTGGAACTGGGGCATAGTACTCAAAGGGGGGCTTGTTTGGGATCTGGAGAGACAGAGTCCAGTCCCAGTGGAGCATGTTCCCTGTGTACTCTATGGGGAAATTGTGTTGATGCAGAGAACTGCATTTGAAATGCTGTGTAAATCCATTATTCCTGTTTTTAGCGACCGCCTGTCACCAGTGTCAGTGGTGAGGTTTGAGGCATATTGACTACTAGCTCTGGATAAAGAAGGGTGCATCATCACAGAAACCACTGTTCCTTATGTTGTGCTCCAGGTATTGATTTCTGTTACTAGGGTGTAAATATTTCTTTTGATACTGTAAGCCAACAAAGAAGATTTGAAGTATCACTGGGTGAAAATCCTAATATTGTGTACAGTAGAGGGGAGAACCTGAAGGACATTTTGGAAAAGAACAAAATAATAAATTATAGGTCAAATATGAAAAAGTGTGGATTTTGTAGAATGTGTAGGTTTGTGAATGAGGGTACATATGTATGTGTTGAAGGGTATAAATACACTATCAAATGTCCAGGACAGTGTAATTGTTGTACAAAAAACCTTGTATACCTTGCCTCTTGTGTATCTTGTAATGCTTACTACGTAGGCAAAACTATTAGGAGGCTTCGAGACCGGATTTCTGAGCACTTAAGATCAATTAAAAACAAAGATCTGCACAATGCACTTTATGTACATAGTACACAATGTAGTGAGTTTAAAAAGTTTTTATTTTTTGTAATAGGCCGGGTAATTGATTGTGGTGAAGGTGGGGATGTGGTCAACCGTGTTGGGGCCTTGGAAACAGAATGGCAAATCAGATTAGATGCCTGTAGACCCCCAGGTTTAAATGACCACATTTCTATCAAACCCATTTTAAAACTTAGATCTCAACAGATATAATTTGTATTAGATACACATTTACTTGGAAATGTTTTAATTTTTTCAAAAAGGTTTTAATTGATTAAAGTTTGTATTCCTGAATAAATTAGTTGTAATGTGACCAATAGACAGGACTTACGTACATTAGAATAAATTTTAGTAGATAGGTGTTCTTAATTATGTAAAAATTTTTTATACTTTGTTTTTTACATTTTTTATGAGGTTGTATAATTAAAGTTTTTAGGGGGAGGGGTTTGGTTCAACCAATGGTAATGACAATGATGGTATTTAAAATGTATGAGATTTATGCTTGATTGTTATGACTCTGATGATGCCTAACTGTTTGGCGAAAGCATTCTAACAGTGCTTAGTCTGTATCTAGTTTGCAACTTGTTGCCTGTTCCAATAAACGTCTGTGGTGTTTCCGCCTTCGTGGTTTGGTTACTTGACTTTGTGGTAACTAAAAGTGTGAAGATTTGAAGTATGTTAGGGAATAGAGCATTATGAGTAAGGGAGGAATTTGAGAGTTTTCTAGTGGTCACAATCTGTAAAAAAAAAAAAAAAAAAACGGCAGATCCAAGGTTTGGATCCGAACACAATTATTGAGGAAGAATGAAAATGGACAACACAGATGGAACATTGTGGTGAGTGCATAACTAGTACTATTTTTTTTTTTTTTTTTTTTAGGCACTGTGTGCTCTGTTAAATATTCTCCCTTCAGTCTATGTCTTCCAAATCTCGTATGCTTAGTTTTTGATGCATTTATTGGCCTATTATTCTCCTATACCCAGCTGGCAAATGTAGTCAGATTCTGTTGTAGACATGTCCTTATCCATAATATTTGTAGTCAGTTTTTACTATTTGGTAGTACAGTCGTATCTAGAAATGTGGTTGCTGGCAGGTGGGTTTGTCTCAGTGTGTTGCAGTTCATAGCAAATGAGTGCCAAGCCATGCAAACATGCTGAATTTTGTAGCAAGACAAAAAAAGCTGTAAAGAGCACATAGGCAGTCGTAATTGAGTTTACTGTAATACGTGTTACGCTTTTAAGTAATCTGCCTGAGAAATTAATTGCTGTTTTATCTGTAGTGGGAAGAGAGCGAAAACCATTCTGAACTGATGTTGTCCTTTTCATTCTTCCTCACTGATGGGTTTGGGATGTGACCCTCAGATCCGACTCAGCCGCATTTTCAAGACTTAAAAAAAATCCTTGTCTTGAGTTCCTACCTCTACTCAATGCTCTACACCATACCTAACTCCCCAGACCTCGTTTGCCACCTTACAGCTAAGACGCAGCTCCCTCATCTGAGTGAGAGCATTATTTCTTGTATTTTTTTTTAATCTTGATATCAATAGCTTTTTCCTAGTTCTACTTTTCTAGTTCTTTAATAGTTTTTCTGCGATAATTTTTCTCTCCTCCCTCATCTGTCCCTATATTTTGCTGGTGTTAGGGTTTTTGTTTGCTTGTTGGCTTTCTCCTCTCCCAAGTGCCTTGGCATTTCTTGCATTTCTGCTACTTAAACAAAAAAAAAAAGTAATTATTAGTAGTTAATTTTATTCATATTTGTAGTGTGTATAATCGTTGGATAGTGCTTAACTTGCATTCTTTTTTTTTTGGTAATTCTGTCTGTCTGTGTGTGTCTGAGCTATATCTGAGAAACCTTCAGGTTTTAAAAGACACACCTAAACACCTGGACAAATCTTAAAAGCAGTGCTTGGGTGCTAAGTATAGTATCCAGAGGTTATTGCATTCCCTTTTCCCTTCCACCTCTGGGACCCAAGAGGAAACTCCCCGACATTCCTCCCAGTCAGAGGGAGTATGCAGCTCGTCCAAAAGCTGCTGCAAAAAAAAGTCATCCAAGAGGTCCCTACTGAACAAATAGGATTCAGGACTGACTCCCACTCCTTTTTGGTGCCAAGGAAAACGGGATCTGAGGTAAATTCTGGATGTAAGAGATCTGAACCAGTATGTGAAGAAGTCAAAGGTTCCGAATGGTTACGGTTGGTTCAGTCCATTCTGGATCCTATCACATCAAAATAGATAGGCGCTAAAGAAGACATCTGCCCAGAGTTTGAGCTCACCACAGCCCCCTGGGTGTTCCCAAGTACATGGCAGTCGTGGCACCTCACTTGAGACTCAGAGAATTCTGTGCATTTCCCTGTCTAGATGATTGGCTTCTCACTGCCCCAACAAGGCATCAGCTTCTACAAGCCAGAGATTACTTGCTTCAGATCTCCAACTCCCTAGGCATCATGGTAAATCTGGCCAAATCGAACCTGACTTCTGTACAAAATCTAGAATTCATTGGAACTAAACTGAATGCTACAAATCAAGTGGCTTCATTACCTATTGAGTGCAATACATTATTAAGGTATCAGACACGGGACTTACTGTCTTATCAGTCCCCTCCAGTAAGACTAGTGCTGAAAGCTCTGGAATCAGTGTCAGCTGCCATTATTCTAGTTCCTCTAGCAAGATTCTTAATGAGAATTCTCCAGTGGACCTTGGCATTTCAGTGGTCTATTCTTTACCAGTCTTTGTTTGTTCCCATAGAGCTCACTTCAATTTGCAAACCTCATATTTGACTATGACCTGTTTTGGGCAGATTGTCCCCCCCCCCCCCCATAGCCTCAGTGGACAATTCCCAACTGGGGTGGGGGTGGGCATCTCAAGGGAAAGATGCTCCAAGGCACGTGGTCCCCCATGGAGACCAAGCGGCCTATCGGTGTTCTAGAGATGAGAGCAGTCATTCTAACATTGCAAGCCTTTCACCATGTTCTCCCTCTTGGGACTACTGCAGTCCATACAGACAACATGCCAGTAGCTTGGTACATCAGCAAACAAAGAGGAACCCATTCATACTCATTGTGCAGAAGAGGGCATAAGGGTCTGGGAATGGATGATCTCATCAAAATGCTTTCTAGTTGCAATGCATATGTCAGGGAGAGCCACCATGCTGGCAGACGGACTCAGCAGGTCCATTCTGATTCCTCACGAGTGGTCCCTCAGTCAAACAGTATCAAACGTTACCTGTTTTCCTCTTCCCCTCAACAAGTGCAACAAGTATTTCAGTCCCATCCCCCATTCAGGGAAGTTATTGAGGGCTGCTCTGATTCACAACTGGCACCCAGGTCTCTCCTATGCCTACCCCCCCCCCCCCTTCCACTGATACCAAAAATTCTATGGAAAGCAAGCTGAAGAGCTCAGTTATCCTCATTGCCCCCTTCTTTTTTTTTTTCCAGTAAACATTTTTTATTGTTTTTCACAACCATATTACAAATTCACACACTATGTACAATATTTACAAAATGCTTCCATAGGTTAACTTCACATTATATGTCAATCTCATATATTGGTCATAAGTACAGTACTAATAATCAAAAAAAGAGAAAAAAAGAGAGAAAGAAAAAAAAAAAGAAAACCCACAATAACAAATCAAGCCAACGAACTGTATTGTCTCTACCTCTTATATCTAATCTAAGATCGATTTTACATTGTACTCTAAGTCCCGAGAAAAAGTGGATAGGCACCTCTATGCCAACACAATATTGAAAATTTGCTCCCATATTTTTATATTGTTGATATTTTTCTTATGGTCGCTTATTAAGAGTTTATGCGCTAAGATATGTTGTATAGCCATCAATCTGAAATTTCCCCACGATGTCTGATCTGGGTTCAACCAATTTTTGGCTATATATAATTTCATTAATAAACAAATATTCATAATTACGATCCTTTTTGATTTTCCTAGATTCTCCAGGGGAATATGAAGAATCATAAACTCCCAAGAGAGTATTGAGTTTTGGTAGCCCATTTTTTGTAACTGTAACTTGAGTGAATTCCACAATTTATAAATACACTTGCAACTCAGGAACATGTGAAGCAAATCCGCTGTTTGATCTAAGCAATGTGGGCATTTAGGTGAATTCTTCGGATCAAATTTGTGAAGAGTGTGACGAGTATAATATGCGTTGTTGAAAATCATCAACTGCGTAAAAATCAATTTTTGCAGGGATACAGACTTTTCATTGCCCCCTTCTGACCTTGACAGGTATGGTTTCCCTTCCTATGGTCTCACCTGAAATATCCCCCATGGATACTGGAGACCCACTCAGTATCTCCTATCTCATCCTTCAGAAATCCAACATTCCAGTCTCCATGCCCTCAAACTGATTTACATGGTTTATCCAATTCCAATGATAGTAATATGGTCCAGGATAGCTTCCCCAGTTCGTGACATTATTTTGGCCTCCCTGAAGGCTTCCACAAAGAAAGCCTGTCAAAGCAAATGGAAAAGATTCTCTATTTGGGCTTCAGAAGAGAATATTGGTCCTTTCTCAGCCCCAACTTTGACCATCTTTCTATTTCTCTCTACCTTGTTTTAAGGAAGGAGCCAGTTTTTCAACTATTAAACTCCAGATAGCATTCATTTCTATCTTCAACACTGGCAACGAATTCCCTTCTCTGTCATCTTCCAAATTATGTAAAGCTTCTTGAAAGGAATTTTTCTACTTAGACCTTCAGGTTTTGACACTAACAACTGAAATATGAATTTTTTTATCTTAGAAAATAATTATTTTGGTAGCTATCACTTCAGCACAAAGAATTTCTGAGCTTCAGGCATTATCGACTAGGCCTCCTTTCTTTATTTTCCATAAAGATAGGGTGCCTCTATGAACCAACCCTTCCTGTATGCCTAAAGTGGCCATGGAGACTAACATTAAGCAATCCGTTCAAGTACCAGTTTTCTTTCCAAACTTTACTAATAAGGACGAATATATGCTACGTCATCCTGATGTTCATAGGCAACTATGTTTTTATCTTTACAGAACAAAACCGTACAAGAAGTCTGATCACCTGTTTGTAGCATTTTCCCCTAACTGCTTGGGTCAAGCAGTTTCCAAATATACTCTGGCCAAATGGTTTACTGACTTTATTTTGCTGATTTATTCTCCTCCTAGAGCTCATTCCCCTATATCTATGGCTACTTCATCTGCTTTTTCCTCTAGGCTGTTAGTTGATGATATCTGCACTGCAGCCACTTTGTCAAAAAATCACACTTGTTTTTATACACATTGCAAATTGGACATAGTCTCCAGAAGCAGGGCTTCCTTTGTCTCAGCAGTGCTCCGGCATATCCTTCCTTAAGGGCCCCCAAGAATTACGTAGCTGCAGACTCTGACCCATCAGTGAGGAGGAATGAAAAGGACAACATCAGATATAAAAATTATATTCTTACCGTGACTTGGTATCTGTGCTGTCCATTTTCATTCTTCCTCACCTTCCCTCCCAATCCCCCATCCTTGTCACTACTAGAAGGATCTTTGGATGATTTTTGGAACACACACATTCTAGGTTTGAGCCTCAGTCTTTATTCTGTATGTAATGGCTTTATAATCCAATGGGCAGGGAGGCAGAAAACTTGATCTGAGAAGTTAGGGTTGGTGTAGAGCATTATGGGTAGCGGGAAGAACTGGAGACTAGGATCCATGTCTTGAAAATGTGGCTGAGTCAGATCTGAAACCCGTCAGTGAGGAAGAATGAAAATGGACAACACAGATGCCAAGTTATGGTAGGAACATATCTTCTAATGTCTAGGCTTCTGATTGCTTTAGAACCTTTAAATACTATAAATTCAATTATACTGATAGATTTCAGTAAGGATCAAATGTGGTAGCATCCATAAATCCTGTTCCCAGTGACAGAATAGAATACTCTCCTAGACCTCAGCTACCCTTGCTGTTGGAGCCCTCAACTACCAATCTCATATGATGACTTTCCAGGAATTCCTTAGCCAGTTGAAGGCAGAATGAGTACAGGAATAAGAGAGATGTCTGAATTCTCCACCCTTGGAGCCCAGGTTGTCAGGCCCTCCATTAAATAGAGTCATAGGTAGTTACTAGGCATGATTTTCATGATACCTTTAAGGAGCCTAACCAAATTTCTTCAATTCATTTCCTGGTTAAGTAAGTGACTTCCTCAGAGTCGCACTTCAGGCTAATGGAGGCTGAGAGAATCACCCCCTGAAGTATGGGAAGAAGCTTGTTAGTACCAAAGATTAAAACTATAAGTTTCTAATTGCCATAGTGTAAAAAGGAGCGAGTGGCAGTGGAGTCATGGAAAAAATTTTCAGCATTATTTTATTTATTTTGATGTTTTTTTTTTATTTTTTGATAGTTATTCGCACTAGGCTTGTAGCCTATTCTCGAAGGAGGTCTGAGCTGGTATTCCCGCTCAGAAAAATCTGGCTAAGGCACCATAGGTTCATAGGTAGGTGCTAGGCTATCGGCCCAAGGGCCTACGTAAGCCTAGCCAGCAAGGTACCATAGCTTACGCCACCCGAGAAAGTTATTTTCCTGTGCCACTGTCTAGCAGAGACACAGAAGTGATCCCTGGG
The DNA here is from genome assembly GCF_019279795.1 of Protopterus annectens. NCBI lineage: Eukaryota > Metazoa > Chordata > Ceratodontiformes > Protopteridae > Protopterus > Protopterus annectens. The sequence continues at coordinate 1,163,851,974 of NC_056748.1, read as the reverse complement.
GTGTATTTCCTATTTCCCATCCACTCATCAAGATTTTTCTTGAAGAGTGCTAATGAAGAACTTTGCTTGACAGAGATGGGTAGCTTGTTCCAGAGTATAGGAAGTCTCTGGGACAGGAATCTATCCCTCCAGCGTGTCCTATTTATTGTGGTGACAAGGTTTAGGTCCCTAGAGCATGTAGCTCAGAGGGATTGGGATTTCTTTAGGTGTAGCATGTCCAACAGCTCTGGGTTTGACATAGCTTTATATGTTAGGCAGAGATCACCTGGGAGTAGGCGATATGCTACGGAGTAAAGCTGGAGTTTTTTGAGGCGGTCAGTGTAGGGCATTTGTTTGAGGCCAGTAAACCTCTTTGTGAGGTACTTCTGTGGCCTTTACAGCTACTGCAGATGTCTTGTGAGATACATTTCAAAAGGGGAGTTGTACTCTATAATGGGTCTAATGAGTGAAGAGTAGAGGGGAACAGTGACCTCTTTTTTCCTGGATGAGAACCCTTTTATGATGAGGTGTGCCACGTAGAAGGACTTCCTGACTACTGTGGCGATGTGACTATCAAAGGAGAGACTACTGCCCACCTGGGTCCCAAGGTCTCTTATCACGCATTCAGTATTAAGTAGATTGCTGCCTATGTGGTACTTCATGGGTGCAGAGTTTTTACCAAAGGGGATGACACGGCACTTTTTGGCATTGAGCTTGAGGCCATGGCTCTGACACCAGGCATCTGTCTCAGTGAGACCCTTCTGTAGGATGTCCACATCATTTGGGGACTTGACTATGGCTCCTAGTTTGCAGTCATCTGCAAACTTAGTCTGTGTTAGCCTGTACTTCAGAGAAGTAGATACCAAACAGGAGAGGTCCCAGGACGGAACCCTGTGGCACTCCACTTGTCATTGCCTTGAGGTCAGATTTGGAGTCTGCAACCTTTACAGTGTGGGTTCTGTCAGTGAGCCAGTTGGCAACCCATCTTGTGATGTAGGGATTTATACCTAGTTTAGCTGCAATTCCAGAATGGGGGATGGTGTTGAAAGCCTTGGCGAGGGCTGTGTAAACCACCTTACTCTCATCCACGGCTTTGGTGACTGCCTCAAAGAAGTCAATCAGGTTCAGGAGGCATGATCTGCCTTTCACGAATCCGAACTAGGTGGGATCCAGAGTTTGGAGGTTACCAATGTCTTTTTTTATGAGTTCCATGATGATACATTCAATAGCCTTGCAGACCAAAATCGTCAGGCTAATAGGTCGATAGTTCCTGGGATCAGTGGTGGCTCCCCCTTTGTGAAGTGGGAAAACTGTTGCTGTGCGCCATTCAGTGGGCACAAAGCCTGATGCAAGGCTATTATTGAACATGGTGCTTCAGTGGGGAGCCAGTTCATTCTGAAGTTCGTGTAAAACGCAGTCTGGGATGTTGTCCGGTCCCATGGATGCTGTGTTTTTGGCTTTAGAGTGTGCAGCTTTTACCTGCGTAGTTGTGATTACAGGGACTCTGCATTTTTCGTGTATAGATATGGGCCTTTAGAGGGTGAGAGGGGGGTAAAGTTAGCACTGAACCAATCTGCCAGGATGTTGGCAATATCATTTGGTTCTGTAATTTTCGTGCCTTTGTGCTGTAACTCAGAGTAGATCTGGGTGTAGCCATCTAGATTCTTGACAAAGTTATAGAATGTTTTGTGGTTGTCCTTGGATTTATTGTTTTCATAGCTAGCTTTGGAGGATCGTATAAGGGATCTCAGCTTCTTACTGAGGCTGACCAGAAAATTTCCTTACTCTTTTTATTAAATGTTGTTGTGGAGTCTTGTGTGTTACCCCTAATTCATGCAGTTGTGACAAAGGATGGATGGTGGAGCACCTTCCTTTATGCTACACTCAGGGTAGGATAAATGACTCCATGCATCTAGTAGAGGAATAGGACCCACACTCATTTGATCTTCCAGTTTCAAAGGTGTGTGCCGCACATTGAACCACTGACACTTGCTTGTGTCATGTTTGTATGGTGCAGTTGATGCATATTGCACAACAGCTGTAGGGGGGGGGGTCAGTAGACGGGAGACATAGCTTGTGCCAGACTTGGCCCTTACCAGAGCATGTGAAAGCAGAGCTCCTTGATGCCTTACTGAATAAACAAATTGTAAAGTAAGGAAAATTATTTTTTGTTCACCATATAGCCATGGTGTTTTATATTGTAAAACCAGGGATGCTTTAGTCTGTGCTATTTAAGGGTGGTGGGTTTTTGTTGGTGGGTTTTGTGGTAGTGGAGAGGTTTGTACAGTGAGAGAGAGTAATCTCTTGTGTTATTAGGACGGTTAATCTCTTGTGCTTTGACAACTTTGCATGTAGTAGTCTTTCTGTTGCAAGGAATTGAGTGGCTGATGGTGGATTATTGTATCGCATCCAGCCTCAGAATGCACATTTATATTTCATGGATCTTCTTGATTAAAAGAAAACTAACCACTACACAATTTTTGTATTACAATCCTAACATCACTAGCTTTTTCTTTTTCAAAACTTTTCATGGCTATTTATACCTGTGGATTTTCAGAAGTGTACTATTTTGTTTACACTTTTTTAGAACCTCATTGATTGTGTTGCAGTCTTTCAGCATCTCATTGTTCAATGCACTTTTGTTCTAGCCTCTCCTTATCCACCCATTTTCTACCATAAAATATTCGATATTCCTGTCATTCCATTTGTGCACTCCCCTGAAATTCACTGTGCAGCAGTTTCTTTAAAATATTGTCAAAACATCAACTGTTCTTTATTGCTTCCATATCTCATTATGCCTGACTTAATCCATGAAACAAACTGCTCACTACTTTTTTTTGATTGCTTGTCATCATACATCCCTTTATTTCCGTATTCCATGGTGTTTGATCTCTAAATAGTGGCAACAGTAGTGTACTGCATATTTTAATGTGTTGTAGCCTTTTGGCCATTGCTGTAAAATGAGAACAGTAACTTTTTTCTTTTCTGCTTGTTCACAATAGTTAACATTGGTCGTGTTGTTCCACATGGTCTGCTGGTGTTTTTCCCATCATACCCTGTTATGGAAAAAACTTTGGAACACTGGAAAGTAAGCACTTTTTTCAGTTCATTTTTTTCAGAAGATACTCTGAAAAATAAATCATAATACTGTTTTATTAAAAGATGTATATTACAAATGTAAAGGGTGGTCAAGTATTCTTCCTGCAGTGCACTGAGCTTGCAACTACCTGTCTTAGTACGACACTGTTTTGCTATAGTGATTTTGATGCGTTATTACACCGTATGCCAAGTACAATATACTTTACTAGGACTTTATTTGTAGTGCACGGAGTGCCATGATTATACTCTGAAATCAAGAAAAAAAATAAACTTAAGAGCTTCATAGTGCAAGATGTGAACTTCTCTGATCTTAGGGATACTTGACAAAAAAGATTGTTAATGCCATCTAAGTGCTTTTAAGAGCAGACTAACAGCAGGCAGTGCCAACAAGCAAAGAGCAGCAGCAGGTTAAAAAACTTTTAAAATGTGGTACGTCTTCATTTTGTCACACATTCAAACAATGTTAGTGTTATGCTGAAGTGTTTAACAACTTTTAAAGTAATTCATTTTGCAGAGGAGCACTTTGCTGTCTCTCCATACATCTCAGCCGAACATGATTTTAGCTAGTGTGTTTGCCCTGTCCCTCATAAAAGTTTTGAATTTCTGGTAAATCACTGATGATTATAAGTGGGATTGCTCTCAATGTTACTGATATCCAGAAAAAGTGTTATGAGCTCCTTCAGATGGAGTCTTCCAAGCCTTCTCCTGTTCCACCAGATGTTCTTCGTGTTTCACTGTTGCAGTCCTCACATTTGGGTTATCTGCCTGCAGGTAGCCCTGAGTTGGCCTGAATACCAGAGTCTTGGGATTTCTGCATCGGATGCTGTCGCTTCTTACATGACGTCCAGTCTTTAGGGGTATAAAACATGTAGCCGACTCCACTACATTACCTTTTCTTGCTGTGCAGTGTCCGAAGCAGAAGCAGTTCGCAAGTGCCGGTAGGCCGCCTCCTGAAATGTTCATTTTTCGAGTTTCAGACCTGAAGTCTTCTAAAAGATAAGTACCCCATTGGGGATTCTTTTTTCTTGCTCTAACCGATGTCAGAAAAAGCCTATTCAATGCCCGAACTATTCGTCGTCCGGCTATTTTTGTCACTAAATTCTTTCGCTGTCATTCTCCGTATTCCGAAATGGCTTTGATAAGCCATCCGACTACTGCATAGGGCCAAAACTGCCGACGACGCTTTGTTAAGCTAGTCGCCAGTCCGCCGGTACTGAGTGAGACGCTTTCACAGCCCCTGATACCCGCTTCTACAGATTCACAGCCCTCTATTGAGACCCATTCGGTGTCCGGTATGCCGCAAGATGCTTCTTCAACTGTGGAACCTGCGGCTGTCTCTACCTTGAATGGGTCCGGAGCCGCTGTGCAGGCACCAGCTTTTGAGGGTGGTATTCAGGCCTTCAGGTTTTCATATTAAACTGACTGCTTCATTTCAAACCAGTAATACTGAATTTCTCAGGCCCAGAGTTCGCACTTCGCCTAGGAAACAGACGACCAAAGCGCATTCTCAGGCCCACATGCCTCAGAAACAAATACTTAGAATGGCTGAAGATCTTATTACTTTAATTAGGGGAAGCCAGCCTTCCCCCTCAAAAAGAACTAGGACTGATTTTCCTTCTGATTCTTCAGATCCATGAGTCTGTTGACTCTGATCCTTCTGATCCAGGACATACCCCTGTCTACCTATGAGGATTATGATGCAGGGGATTCCATTCCCTCTGCTTCCCCACCAGAAAATTGTTCCTTTGGTGAAACCCTGCATACCCTTTGAGAGCATTTCCGCTGGGATTGCCAGGACTACCCACAGTCCAAAAAGAGACTCAGCAAAATTTTTAAACTTGCCTCAGCACAGGCCTCTAGCTATCCCTCCTGTTCTGGAAATTGTAGATGATGTCTTCTTGGAATCCATCCTTACCCCTGATAGGAAAGCTGACAGGTACTACAGAGTACCTGACTCCCACAAGTTCCTCTTAAGAATCCTACTGCGGATCCAGAGACCATTTCCCAGGGACCTAAAGGCATTACGGCTACAACTAAAAACTCTACCCCTCTGGACAGGGACTCTAGGGCTTTAGACAGATGGGGTAAGAAGGTATACACCTCTGCTACTCTTTCCATCAGGGCTTTAAATTGCCAGTTTCATATGTTAAAGTATCAGCAACATATTATGGAGCTAATTAAACAGAAAACGATGTTTCCTGATTGTGCAGAACATAAAAATTTGCAAGAGCTAATGCATTCTCCTAACCAAGTTGGAAAACATACTTTGCAATGTGGTTCTGATGCCTTAGATGCATCTTGCAGGGCTGCTGTCACTGGGTCTGTTCTTAGAAGGCATGCTTGGCTTAAGGAACAAATCTTGCCAGACCATGTCAAAGCAAAATTACTAGATGAGCCATTAAATCAAGAACACCTGTTTGGCAATAAAGCAGAAGTCCTCAAAAAGATGGAGGAAAAAGCTAAATCTATGCAAAGTGTTAAAGATTTCCTACAGGTACAGCCACCTAGAGTCAGTAGGCATTGGCCTTCTAAAAACTGGTCCTTACCAGTCCCTCCCAGACCTTCACAGTGGCACCCAGGGGCAGCAGACTCAGTCTTGAGTCCTGCGTTGTTTGCTGTCTCTTCTTCTATGACGTCAGGTCGTCAGGGGTCTAAAACAGGCAGCCAACACTATTTTCTTCAGTCTTTCTTGTCACGCGGTACCCGAAGCAGAAGCAGTTCGCAAGTGCCGGTCGGCCGACTCCTGAAATTTTCAAATTCGAGTTTCAACACCGAAGTCTTCACTAAAGCTAAGTGCCCCATTGGGGAAACTTTTTCTTGCTCCATACCGATGTCAGTAAAAGTTAATAATTGCATTACTTGTGGGAAGCAAATACCTCATAAGGATTTCTATTTGTACTGTATTCCTTGCCTAGGCCCTGATCATAACGTGCCTAGCTGTCAGTTTTGTGCTAGATTTAACCAACGCACTTTTAAGCGTCGTTATATCTTTGCTTCAGAATATTTTGGAAACAGATTTAACTAACCTGAAATGTCGTCCGATAGCAATCCGACTACCGAGTTAACAAAAAACGCAAAAAAAAGGATAGAGACAGACCGTCGAGGTCCAAAACCGATGATGAAGCTTCTCCTAAGCCAGTCGCCGATTTGCCGGTACTCAGTGAGGTGCTTTCACAGCCCCTGATACCCGCTACATTCGAGTCGCAGGTCTCTACCGGGACCCAAGTGGAGTCCAGCACGCCGCGAGATTTTCAAAGTATTGTACCCGCGATGTCTCTCCCTCGGATGGGTCCGGAGCCGCTGAGCAGCCACCAGCTTCTGAGGGTGTCTTCAGGCCTCAGCATTTCTATATAAAACCAACGTCAGCTTCAAATTCAAAGACAAAAGCAACTTCTAAAGCTAAAAAACAAACGCATGAGCCACGTGCTCTGGCCTCTATGCCCAAAAAGCAGATGATCAAAATGGCTGAAGCCATAATTACCTTGATCAGGGGTTCTCAACCCCCTCCTGATAAGAGGCCTAGGCAAGACACTGATTATGAATCTCCAGCTCAGGTTTCTATTTCTTCTGATTCCTCTTCTGATCAACAATTTTCTATTCCACCCTATGAGGATTCTGATGCAGAGGAATCTATCCCATCTGCATCTCCTCCTGAAGATTATTCTTTTGGAGAAACCTTGCATACTTTGAGGCAGCATTTTCACTGGGTGAGTCAAGATTTCTCAGAATCAAAAAAGAAGCTTAGGGATTTCCTTCTCCCTCAGCATAGGCCTTTAACCATATGTCCTGTTTTAGACATTGTGGATGATGTGTTTTCGGAGTCAAGCTTCACTCCAGACTCCTTACCTCCGGCTCCTAGCAAGCCAGACAGATATTACAGGGTTCCTGACTCACAAATTTTTATTTAAATACCCTGCTGCTGACCCTAAAACTATTTCACAGGGTCCAAAAGATGTAAAGGCCTCAACAGCAAAGCAAACTACCCCCCCCACCCCCCCCCCCGATAGAGATTCCAGGGCACTGGATAGATGGGGAAAGAAGGTTTATACATCTGCAACCTTGGCAATTAGGGCCTTAAACTGCCAGTTCCATATGCTTAAGTATCAACAGCATGTTATGGGATTTCTGAAACAGAAAATGATGTTGATTTCTGAATGTAAAGAATTGCAGGAATTATTGCATGCAGCAGAACAAGTTGGAAAGCATATTTTGCAATGTGGTTTTGATTCCTTAGAGGCCTCCTGCAGGGCTGCAGTTACTGGATCTGTGATTAGAAGGCATGCCTGGCTAAAAGAGCAAAATTTGCCTGATCATGTTAAAGCTAAACTGCTGGATGCACCTTTACAGCATGATACTTTGTTTAGTATTAAGGCAGAAGAGGTTTTAAAGAAAATGGAAGACAACGCTAAGTCTATGCAAACTGTAAAAGACTTCTTACTAGTGCTGTCACCAAGATTCAGTAGACACTGGCCTACAAACAATTGGTCCTTTCCTGTGTCCAACAGAGCTCCACGGGGCAAATCCAGGTGCCCTAAAGGTTCTAGATACCAATCACAGGATTCTTACAGGTCAAAACAATGGGGTGCCTCTACCTCCAAATCTGGAGGAAATAAAATGCAACCTACAGTAAACAGTCTCAATGACGTCCCTCTGCCATCACCAAGCACTTATCTTTTAGCAGCTCCCTTAGGGTGAAAATTAGCACTTTATGCTCAAAATTGTCAGTTAATAACCCAGGACAAGTGGGTATTAAACATAGTATCCCAGGGATACAGATTCCACTTCCACACACTGCCAGTTCCAAATGGTTGGCCGGATCTGTCAAAAAATCAATGGGCAGAGACACAGAAACAAGTTACGTCCCTCACGGATATGGGGGTCTATTCAGCCAGTGTCAGAACAGGAAAAGGACAAGGGTTTTACTCAAGACTGTTCTTGGTACCCAGAAAAGACAAGGCCTGGTGCCCAATACTGGATTTATCAATTTTGAACACATTCCTGGACATTCCAGAATTTTAAATGCTAACTTTGCAGCAGCTTCTGCCCATGCTGGGCAAGAACACTTGGCTAATGACTTTAGACTTAAAGAGGCATACCTGCATATCCCAATAAGGGAATCGTGCAGAAGATACCTCCGTGTCAAGGCTGGCTTTATGCATTACCAGTTCTCTGTACTGCCCTTTGGCTTACCTACTGTGTCGGGGTCTTTACAAAGTGCATGGCACCAGTAATTGCATTTTGCAGACAAAAAAGCATACAAATCTATCCTTACTTGTACGACTGTCTCATTCAAGCAGAAAACAAGGACATTCTTCTTCAACATCTGGCGTTTGTAAAAAGATTTCTAACATGCCTAGGGTACACAATAAACGAAATGAAATCACAACTGGTACCCTCTCAAAAGATTACATTCCTGGGTGCAAGCTTGAATACAACTGCCCAGATGGCTTTCCTCACGCCAGACAAACAAAGGCAACTGACTATTTATTTCAAACAGATGGCAACAAAAACCCAGTTATCTGCAAGACAAATTTTGCTGGCTTTGGGGTTCATGGCATCCTGTATTCTACTGATTCCATATGCAAGACTGCATATGAGGAAACTACAGTGGTACCTAAAAAGTTTATGGAGTCAACATTGTCACAGTCTGGAAACAATGATTCCTCTCATTCCCTGCCTACAACAGGAGTTTCTTTGGTGGGCAGAGGCATGTCACCAAAACATGGGCCGATCTTTCACTCTACCCCCTGCCAGCCAAACTTTAACTACAGACACATCAGACTATACATGGGAGGCCCACCTGGCGGGAAGATGCATTCAGGTCATATGAACCCCAAAACAAATGCATCTGCATGTCAACCAAAAAGAGATGTTAACTGTTGAAAATGCCCTGACAGCCTTCAAGGACTTACTTCATCCAGGACAACTACTGATAAAGACGGACAACACCACGGTTATGTGGTACATAAACAAGCAGGGGGGCACACACTCATACCCCTTTTGCAGACTAACCATGGGACTGTGGGACACAGCCTTGACTTACCAAGTACATCTTCAAGCTCAATTTTTGCCAGGAAAGCAAAATAATCTGGCAGACGACTTAAGCAGAAACCTTATGGACCCTCACGAGTGGAAACTGGATCCACAAGTCTTCAGCATGATGATAAAGAAATCGGGGAGCCTGGACATAGACCTATTTGCCTCTCCTCGGAATTATCAACTGTACAAATTCAGCACAAGGACTTATTACAGACAAGCATAGAAAGTGGATGCCCTATCCTTCAGTTGATAAAACCTATCAATTTACGCCTTTCCTTTTCTGCCTCTTCTTCCCAGGGTCCTACTAAAGGTCAGACAAGAAAATCCAAAAATGATACTAATTGCCCCGCACTGGCCCCGCCAACACTGGTATCCAGTCCTAAGGAATATGTCTCAATTCCCAGCTTGGTACTTGCCTCACTTACTGTCTCAACAAAACAATCAGATCCTGCACAATCAGCTCCAAACACTGGACCTGGCAGCATGGATGATCATGTAGTTATTCAAACAACACCTCTCAGTAAATCTGTGATGGATGTCATTTTGAAAGCCAGAAGGCCTAGTACTAGAAAATCTTATGCTGATAAATGGAAGAGATTCTGTGCTTGGAACCAAGCCCAAGGAACTGATACAGCAGAGCCAAATATTCCTCAGATTTTACAATACTTGACTGAGATGCTTGACAAAGGCCTATCTTTTTCATCAATAAAAATCCATGCCTCTGCCATCTCGGCTCATTACAACACAGAGCCACCAGTCTTTTCTCACCCTTTGCTAAAACAGTATCTTAAGAGGAGCCAAAAATTTAAGGCCCCCCAAGGAGATCACCAATTCCTGCATGGGACCTCAATTTTGTGTTGGAAAAGCTCACCCTGCCTCTATTTGAACCAGCTGCTACTGCAGATATAAAGTTTCATCATGGAAAACAGCTTTGCTCCTGGCAATTACTTCAGCAAGAAGGGTTTCAGAGCTACAGGCCCTCATGGCTGTGGAGCCTTTTATCATATTTTACCCAGACAGAGTGTCCCTCAGGACCAATCCTTCCTTTATGCCTAAGGTGGTTTCCAGTGTGGTTCTTAACCAAACTATTCATCTGCCAACGTTTTATCCAAATCCGCAGAAGAAGGAGGAGTGGATTCTGCATTCCCTGGATGTACACAGACAACTAAGATTCTACTTGAGCAAGACTAAAGCTCTAAGAAAAACTGAGCTGCTACTGGTGGCATTTGCTGCAGGATCAGAGGGAAAGTCTATTTCAAAACAGACTATTTCAAAGTGGATAAGCCACTGCATTCATTTCTGCTACTTACATCATGGTAAACCGGTGCCCAAGGGCATTAGGTCTCATTCAACCAGGGCTGCAGCTACATCAGCAGCTTTTCTTGGAGGGGTACCAACCATAGACATTCTAGAAGCTGCTACTTGGAGTTCTGTTCATACATTTACAAAGCATTATCATTTGCCTCTCTTCTCTAAGTCCAGGGCAGGCTTTGCCACTGCAGTTCTGCAGGGCATTATAGCAGCCCCTAATGCTGTTTAGCTCCAGCCTCCCATCCATAGCTTTGGGATTCTACCCAAATGTAATGATTGCAACAGTGAAACACGAAGAACATAGTACAGTTGTGTACACTTACCATAAATGTAGATGTTCGAGTGTATTCACTGTTGCAGTCCAGGTTACCCGCCCGCCATCCCCCTTTTATTCTGGATTTCCTTCACTATATTCTACAGCCTTTGTGGTGTATTTGCTTTTAGATGAAGGTAACGTTTATGTTGTTGCATGTATATGTAGTTTATATATATTTTTGCTCCCCATTTGGGGGGCACCTGACATCTGGGGTAAGAAAAACTAAAGAAAATGGCGTTGGCTGCCTGTTTTATACTCCTGATGACCTGAAGTCATGGAAAAAGAGACAGCAACCGACACAGGACCCAAGACTTTGGAATTCAGGCAGACTGAGGGCAACCTGCCAGCAGATTACCCAAATGTAATGACTGCAACAGTGAATACACTCAAACGTCTACATTTATGGTAAGTGTACACAACTGTACTTTATCTGCACTTCCCTTTGGTTTATCTTCTACGCCCAGGGTATTCACAAAATGCCTAGCTCCAGCCATTGCATATTGCAGGCAGAGAAAAATTCAAATTTACCCATACTTGGATGATTGCCTGATTCAGGCAGACAGTCAGGAATTGCTACTCCAGCACCTGACATTTGTAGACAGACTTCTAACTTCACTGGGGTACACCATCAATAAAAAGGAATCACATCAGATACCCATCCAACAGATTGTATTCCTGGGAGCAAGCTTGAATGCAACTTCCCAGATGGCATTCCACACTCCAGAAAAACAAATTTATTTGACAAACTACTTCAATCTACTGGCCACCAAAACCCAGCTATCTGCAAGAAAAATGTTGCAAGCCCTAGGGTTCATGGCCTCTTGCATTCTACTAATTCCATATGCAAGACTGCATATGAGGAAACTCCAGTGGTACTTAAAAAGTCTGTGGTGTCAACATTCTCAGGACCTGGAAAACAATGATGCTTAGCATTTCTTGCCTAAGGGCAGAGTTCCTTTGGTGGGCAGAGGCCTGCTACCACAACAAAGGACTCCCTTTCACTCAACACTCTGCTGCCAAACCCTAACAACAGACTCATCAGACTATGCATGGGGGGCTGACATGGCAGGACAATTTATTTAAGGCAAATGGGAGCCCAAAGCAAATGCACCTGCATATCAATCAAAAACAAATGTTAGCTGTACAGAATGCTCTGACAGCCTTCAAACGCCTTATTCTTCCAGGGCAACTATTGATAAAGACAGACACCACCACAGTTATGTAGTATGTAAACAAGCAGGGGGGAACCCATTCCTACCCACTCTGCAGGTTAGCCATGGCTCTGTTGAACAGCCTTGAGCAATCAAGTGCACCTGCAAGCTCAATTCCTGCCAGGCAAACTAAAGTCACTGGCAGATGACTTAAGCAAAAATCTAATGGACCCACACGAGTGGAAACTAGAAACCAAATCATTCAAGCTTATGATCCACAGGTGGGGGGGGGGCACCAGAGGTGGACCTCTTTGCTTCTCATCAGAACTATCAGTTGAGCAAATATTGCACCAGAACTCCCCACAGCCAAGCATGGAAAGTGGATGTTCTGTCCTTTATATGGGAAAACCTCTCTAGCTATGCCTTTCCCCCTCTGCCCCTCCTCTTGAAGGTTCTACTAAAGATCAAAGAGGACACGCCAAGGACAGCCCTGATTGCACCAGACTGGCCATGCCAGCACTGGTACCCACCTTTGCACAATCTGACTGTACTGCCACCATGGCACCTGCCTCAGACCCCCCCCCTCCCTGCTGTCCCAGCAGGATGGCCAGATTTTGCACCCTCAGCTGCAAACCCTGAACCTCTTGGCTTCCCCTGACCTCATCACCAGCAACCTTCAGTAAACAGGTGCTGGATGTCATCCTTGAGGCAAGGAGGCCTAGTACTAGAAAATCCATTCCGAAAAGTGGAAAAGATATTGTTCTTGGAGCCAGTCTCAAGGAATGGACACAACTCTGCCCAGCTTACCTCATATACTAGATCACTTAACATAAATGCTCCACAAAGGCCTATCCTTTGCTTCAACTAAGATTCATGCCTCTGCCATCTCCGCTCATTATAATACTAAGCCACCCCTCTTCTCTCATCCTGTGGTCAAGCAGTTCCTGAGAGGAGCTCCCACTCCAGCCTGGGACCTTAACTTTGTATTGGAAAAACTCACGCTTACCCTTTGAACCTGCTGCTTCAGCAGAGTTAAAATTCCTCTCCTGGAAATCAGCTTTACTTCTAGCCATCACTTCAGCGAGAAGAGTGTCTGAATTGCAGGCCCTTATGGTCGTGGAATCCTTCATTATCTTCCATGTGGACAGGGTTTCTCTCAGGACTAACCTATCATTTATGCCCAAGGTGGTATCTAGTGTGGCTTTAAACCAATCCAATGATTTGCCAACCTTTTTCCTAATCCTGAGATTAAAGGGGGAAAGGATCCTGTACTCCCTGGACATGCACAGGCAGCTTAGGTTCTATCTGGACAGGACTAAACCATTCAGAAAATCTGACCAGTTGCTAGTCAGCTTCGCTACAGGGGCAGAGGGCAAGGCCATTTCAAAGCAAACCATTTCTAAATAGATAGCACACTGTATCCATTTCTGCTACAAACACCATGGGAAACCTACCCCACAGGGGATCAGAACACATTCCACTAGGGCTACATCAACCTGTACAGCATTTCTCAGGGGAGTCCCTACCAGGGACATCCTGGAAGCTGCAACCTGGAGCTCTGTACACACCTTCACCAAGCATTACCACTTACATATCTCTTCAAAATCCAGAACTGGATTTGCCACAGCAGTCTTACAGGGCCTGCTTGCCAGCCCCTAATGCTTCTTGACTGCCTCCACCCATCCTCAGCTTTGGGAATCAACCCAAATGTGATGACTGCAACAGTGAAACATGAAGAACATAGTACAGTTGTGTACACTTACCATAAATGTAGATGTTTGAGTGTATTCACTGTTGCAGTCCTGGTTTCCCTCCCTCCATCCCCCTGACTTCTCTATACTTCTACCTATTCTTTTTTGTTTGGCCATATCTTATAACATTGGTATTTGCTTTCTACTGGGGGGGGGGTTCCACACCATGTAATTCCTTCCTATTGTGGGGGCTACTGACGTCTGGGGCAAAGAAAAAGTACAGTTTTGTACCTACCATAAATGTAGATGTTCGAGGATCCACATTGCTGCAGTCCTTACTATTGGGGGTAGTCCGCTGTCCAGTCGGCCCGAATACCAGAGTATATGGCTGACGTCGGTCAGGGCGCATTAGACTGACGTCAGTACGTCAGGGTACTAATGCGCATGACCGACGTCATATCCTCAGTCTTTTCTTGCCCCAGATGTCAGAAGACCCTAAAAAGACAAGGCCCAAAATACCTGCACCAAAAATATGTACAATATATACAAAAATATATACAAAAATATCAGCATATAACCTCACCTACACAACCACCCCTAAACACAGAGGGGAAGGAGGGAGGGTAAATTGGACTGCAGCAATGTGGATCCTCGAACATCTACATTTATGGTAGGTACAAAACTGTACTATGTTCTTCGTTCCACATTGCTGCAGTCCTTACTATTGGGTAGAATCCCAAAGCAGAGGTAAGGGAGGCTGGCAAATCATAAAGAAGCAGGAGCTGACAACATGCCTTGCAAAACAGCTGTGGCAAAACCAGCCCTAGACTTAGAGTAGATAGGAAGGTGATAATGCTTAGAGAAAGTATGCACTGAACTCCAAGTAGCTGCCTCCAAAATATCCTTAGTTGCCACCCCCCTTAGAAATGCAGTTGAAGTGGCAGTAGCCCTAGTGGAATGAGGCCTAATCCCAGCTGGAATCTTCTTGCCATGATGGGAATAACAAAATGCAATGCAAAACCCAATCCACCTAGAAATAGTTTGTTTTGACACAGGCTTGCCCTGCGAACTCAAAGCAAAAGAAACAAACAACTGCTGAGACTGCCTAAAATCCTTAGTCCTGCTTAAATAATAACGCAATTGCCTGTGTACATCTAAAGTGTGCAAAATCTTTTCCCCTTTATTTTGGGGTCTGCATAAAAAGTAGGCAAATGAATAGTTTGGTTTAAAGCCACACTAGAAACCACCTTAGGCATAAAGGAAGGGTTAGTACGTAATGATACCCTATCCTTATGGAAAATCAAAAGGGGCTCTACTGCCATAAGGGCCTGCAACTCAGACACCCTTCTTGCAGAAGTAATAGCCAACAGAAAAGCAGTCTTCCATGACAAGTATTTCAATTCAGCAGTAGCCGCAGGCTCAAAAGGTTGTAGAGTAAGTTTTTCCAACACAAAATTGAGATCCCAAGCAGGAGTAGGAGCTCTACGTGGGGTCTTATATTCTTTGCCCTCTAAGAAACTGCTTGAACAAAGGATGCGAAAACAATGGTGGGTCACAATCATAGTGAGCTGAAATTGCTGCAGCATGAATCTTAATGGAAGAGAAGGACAAACCTTTGTCCAATAACTCAGTAAGATATTGAAGAGCCACACTCAAATTAGGCTCAGAAATCTCCAAATTCTTTGCTGTACTCCAAAATAAAAATCTCTTCCATTTTTCTGCGTACACTTTCCTTGTACTAGGTCTTCTAGCTTCCATAATCACATTTAAAACTTGTTGAGGAAGTTGAGACCTGCTGTGTTTCAACACAGAATATGCCAGGCTGTTAGATGAAGAGAGTGAAGCTTGACATTGAGCAGATGACCGTCCTTCTGAGATAACAGATGAGGAATCAAAGGTAAAGGCCATGGAGGCTTCCTTACCAGACTCCTTAGTAGTGGGTACCAGTGTTGCGAGGCCAATCTGGAGCTATCAAAATCATCCTTGGCTTGTCTTGTCTGACTTTTAATAGCACCTTTGGAAGAAGAGGCAGAGGTGGAAAGGCATACACATGAAGGTTTTTCCAACTGAAAGACAGAGCATCCACTTTCCAAGCTGTGTGATGAAACCCCTTTGTGCAAAACTTTGGCAGCTGGTGGTTTAGTGGAGAAGCGAACAGATCTATGTCTGGAGTTCCCCATGACACTGTCAATTTCTGAAATACATGAAGATCCAGTTTCCACTCGTGGGGATCCATGATTTGTCTGCTTAACACATCTGCTAAGGAGTTCTGTGCTCGGCAGAAACCTTGCCTGAAGAGTTAGTTGCAAGCTTAGCGCAGTCTCCCATAAAATCATTGCTTGCCTGCATAGAAGATAAGAATGTGTTCCCCGTTGCTTGTTGATGTACCACATGACAGTTGTGTTGTCTGTTAGAATCAACACCTGTCCTGGAAGAAGTAACTCCTTGAAAGCCATTAATGCAAACTGGACTGCTAACATCTCCTTCATGTTGATATGTAGATGCTGTAGTCTGGCAGGCCACTTGTCTTGTATCCACTTTCCATTTAGATGAGCTCCCCAAGCAATGTCCGAGGCATCTGTCGTTAAAATCTGACTCGCCTCTGGCGGGTCACAGAGAGTCCCTTGTTTAGGTGACATTCCTGAGCCCACCACAAAAATTCTTTTTGAAGGCAAGGTATTATTTGAATGACAGTGTCCAAATCCTGGCAGTGCTGTGTCCATACATTTTGAGATACCATTGTAGCTTCCTCATATGCAGTTTGGCATTGGGAAGCACCAGAATACAAGATGCCATGAACCCTAATGCTTGAAGGACTGTCCTTGCAGTCAGCACGGACTGATGAGATAGTTGATGGAAGTAAAGTGATAGACTCTTTTGTTTGTCCGGGGTTAAAAGGCCATCTGGGCTGCTGTATTCAGTCTCACACCCAGAAAGCACATGTCTTGAGAGGGTACTAGACTGGACTTTATTTCGTTCACAGAATACCCTAGGCATCTTAGCACTGCTATAACATATTCCAGATGCTGTAGAAGGTCTTCCTTTTCTTGAGCCAGAATCAGGCAGTCGTCCAAGTAAGGATAGATTTGAATTCCTTTTAGCCTGAAGTAAGCTATCACTGGAGCCAGAACCTTTGTGAATACTCTGGGCAGTAGATAAGCCAAAGGGCAATGCAGAGAACTGATAATGAGAATTTCCAGCTCAAACGCAGATACTTCCTGCAACTTAGTCTTATAGGCACATGAAGGTAAGCTTCCTTGAGATCTAAAGTTACCATCCAGTGATCTTTGCCCAGCAGAGGTAAAAGCTGTTGTAACGTCAACATCTTGAACTTGGGAATGTCCAGATAAGTGTTGAGGATAGATAAATCCAAAATTGGTCTCCACGTGTTCCCCTTCTTTGGTACTAGGAACAGGCGAGAATAAAATCCTAGGCCCCTTTCTGATACAGGGACTGGCTGAATGGCCCCTATTTGGAGTAACAGAGAAATTTGCTTGTGAGCCTCTTTCCTTTGTGGAGGAGGAACGTCTGGCATGCCTTTGAAAGGGGCAATGTATGGAAATAAAACCTGTAACCGTGGTGAATGATATCCAACACCCATCTGTCTTGAGTAATTAAATCCCAATTTTCTTTGAAAAGAGACAGTCTTCCTCCCAAAGGAGCTGCCAGGCGAGAATCTACTGGCAGCTGAAAAGGCAGGTCATTGTGTCTGTTTACGAAAGGACTGACCCCTGCCCTCACCAGAAGTCTGAGCAGGTGAACTCCCTGTTCTAGGCCTAAAAGAACCTTGAGCTCTGCCCCTACCACGTCTAGACCTACCCCTAGACTGGGAATCATAAGCAGGATATGTCCATCCCTTAGTAGGCCAATTTCTACTAAACTTGGTGGCTGCACCTGCATAAAATCTTTAACAGTTTGCATAGACTTAGCTTTGTCCTCCATTTTCTTTAAAACTGCTTCCACAGGCGAACCAAACAACACATCAGACTGTAAAGGAGCATCCAAAATCCTTGTCTTAACATGCTCAGCTAAATTCTGATCCCTCAACCAGGCATGCCTGCGAAGAACAGAACTAGTGGCAGCCACCCTCGAGGAGGCCTGTACAGCATCAAAACCACATTGCAAAGAATGCTTACCCACTTGTTCAGACACATGAACTAAATCCAGCAACTCTTTACACTCAATACCTTCCGCCAAAGCATCCACCTTAGATTTCAGTTGTGAAAGGAGATAATTTTGATATTTAAGCATGTGAAACTGACAATTCAACGCCCTCATGGCTAAAGTGGAAGAAGTATACACTTTCTTTCCCCATCTATCCAAAGCCCTTGCCTCTTTATCAGTGGGAACAGGGTTTTTAACCACAGAGGCCTTAACACCTTTAGGTCCCTGAGAAACAGTTTCGGGTCTGCCCTAGGACTCTTAAAAGATACTTATGAGCTTCAGGCACCCTATAGTACCTATCAGGTTTAACAGGAGCAGGAGGCAAAGAATCAGGGTTCAGGGAAGCCTCTGCAAAAACATCTTCCACCACATTCAACACAGGAGGTATAGCTAAGGGCCTATGCTGGGGCAAAAACAAGAATTCTCTAAGCCTTTTCCTGGAATCAGAGTAATCCTGGCCTTCCCATTTAAAGTGCTCCCTCATGGAATGCAGAGTCTCTGAAAATGAGAAATCCTCAGGAGGAGAAGCTGTAGGAGTGGAATCATCCACATCAGAATCAGAATAAGGAGGATACTCCTGCAAATCTTCCACAGAAGACTCAGAAGCCTCTGAACACTGTTCAAAACTATCAAACTCCGGTTCCACCCTAGGCCTCTTATCAGGAGGGGGCATAGAACCTCTAATCATAGTAATCAAATCTTCTGCCATTTTAAGCATATGTTTCTTAGGCACAGAACCTGAAATGCTAGGAGAAGCCCCCACTGAAGCTGAACTTGGCCTACCTCTCAAAGAAGTTTTGGCAACAGAAGGAGAGGCTCTAACTACCTTGGGAAGAGAGGGAAGAACAGTTACCTGAGAAGCCCCTCAGCCTGGCCTACCTCCTGAGAAGGCACATCCTGTAACAGTAAAGTCTCTGCCTGAGACTCCAAAGAAACTCCTGGCAAAACCTCTGGCTCCACTGAGCCTTCTAAAGAACCGGCGTCCGGGACTGCGGTTCATCAACCCTAGGCTTCGCTGTTTTGTCCTTGCGCTTCTTGGGCGAAGCGGCGCGGAGCATCCGGCGGCATTTTATAATTGCAACGCTTCCCAAACACTAACCTGGCACAGTCTAACCGTCTCTTAATAGTGCGTTTGTTAAACCTAGCACAAGAGCGGCATCCAACAACGTCGTGCTCAGGCCCTAAACAAGGTATACACAAGGTATGGTAATCCCTATGAGGTATCTGTTTCCCACAAGAAATACAGTTATTCACTTTTTCTGACATCCGGTTAAATACTGAGGCAAGAAAAACCAAAATGTTCCCCAACGGGGTACTTAGCCAACTCTGATTCGGTCTGAAACTCCGGCTTCGGAAATATTTCAGAACGCCAACCTGCACTCGCAAAACTGCTTCTGCATCGGACCATGCGGCAAAAAAGACTGAGGATATGACGTCGGTCATGCGCATTAGTACCCTGACGTACTGACGTCAGTCTAATGCGCCCTGACCGACGTCAGCCATATACTCTGGTATTCGGGCCGACTGGACAGCGGACTACCCCCAATAGTAAGGACTGCAGCAATGTGGAACGAAGAACATCTGATGTAATGGCATTGGTTGCATGTTTTATACCCCTGACGTCATGGAAGAAGCGAATGCATCCAATGCAGAAATCCCAAGACTCTGGTATTCAGGCCGACTGAGGGCTCTCTGCAGGCAGATGACCCAAATGTGATGACTGCAACAGTGAATACACTCAAACATCTACATTTATGGTAAGTGTACACAACTGTACTTTCCTGTTGCCCTTCTGGATACTTTTTCTTCAGCTTCTGTGGCCCCTGATTCTCAGCCCCCAGCTCCAAGAAACCTGATTGATTTTACAAGGTGCATGTTGACTATAAATGTTTCTATAAATGCTCTTCTGCTCATTTTCCTGTAGTGTTTGTCTCTTCTGATAAGCCTGCCAAGCTGTTGCGTTCTACTAAGTTGCTTCCTTCAGACAAGGGTAGTAGGGCCATGGAGAGGGTGGGGGAAAAAATTTATACTGCTACCACTTTATCTTTTAGGTCCATTAACTTCCAGACTCCTATGACTAGGTATGTTTTGCCCTCCTTTCTCAGATTTCGCAGGTAATTTCCAGCCTCATGATTCTGAAGGGAAAGATTCTGTCCTTTCTTTGTCAAGTTTCCACCTCCTGAGCTGCCCGCCACTCTGTTAAATGCACTTAAAATGCAGCTGATGCTTCCTCCTGGGTTAATGCATTTTTTCTGTATGAAACATTACTCTTGGTGTCATCTTCAGGCTTTGCTTGATGACATTAAGGCGAAACTGTTGCATGGTCCTCTAGATTAAGATAATTTTGTTGCTGCTTCTGCTGCTGAACTGTTGATGTCCCTCCAGCTTAAGGGTAAAGCCTTGTAGGAGTTGAAATACATATATTTTTCTCCTGTTACAAAGTTTCAGAAGAGTTACCCCTCCAAATTTGCCTTTGTTCTCAGGCAGTCTCGCCCTCCACCCAAGAGTAAAAAGGGTTCTAAGATGTATGCCTGCTGCTAAGTCTGCTCAGACCCCTACTTCCCAAAAACCTCCTTTTCAGGATATGCCAGGTTTGATTTGACAGTTTACTTCCCCTTTACCTCTGCTAGGTTCTGTTATCCCTCCATCTTTCCATGTCCCAAATTGGTTAAGAATCACAGATGACTTCTGGGTTGTGTCCATTATTCTCTTTATGGGCATCCCTCAACCTCCTCAGGAACAAATTCTCTTTTTCCAAGAGGTGCTTCGGTCTCTGTTTTGCAGGGGCACCATTCAAGCTGTGCCCACTTCCTGGGGCGGATGGGTTTTTATTCCAAAATGTGTTTGGTTTCCAAGAAGGAGGGCACTTGGAAACCAATTCTGCACCTCTCTCAGCTCAACACCTTTCTTAAGATTCCTTCCTTCCAGGTGTTCTCTTCAAACCTATTTACCAGTTTTTCTTCCCCAAGTCTTTCTGGTCTCTCTGGATCACAAGAATGCCTACCTTAATATTCCCCATCCATCCCCCTTTCAGAAAATGTTGCATTTCTTTTTCATCCATGCATTGTCAGTTCTCTAGTTTGCCCTTTGTTCTCTCTACTCCTCCAAGGGTATTCACCATAAGCATAGTTCCTGTCACTTTTTTTCAAGGACGCAGGGAGTTCAGCTCTTCCCTTATCTGGACGATCTGCTCATTCAAGATTCCTTCCCTAAGGCTCTGATTCAGGAACTCCAGTTCACTATTTCCCTGTTGCAGAGTCTGGGGGTTTCTGTAAATTAAATATATATATATATATATATATATATATATATATCAGCTCTGACCCCTTCTCATGATCATGTTTTATATACATGCAATATCCAGACCATTCCCTGTCTCTTTTTTCCTTTTTCCAGTTTCTTCTTCCTCTGGAGTCAGAGGCCAGGGACTTTATTCAGGGTCCTCGGATTCATGGCATCCACCATTCCCATGCTTCCACTGGCCAAGCTCCATATGGGAAAGCTACAGTAGTATCTCAAGTCAGTGTAACTTCAACATTGCCACTCCCTGGATTTCAAAGTCTCCTTCCTCCCTTGTCTCAAGCTCAAGCTTCAGCGATGGAGACATCAACTCTGGGCTTCCTTTCCATGCACCAATCCCTACTCAAGACCTCTTTACTGATGCCTCAGCCAGGATATGGTGGGCCTCCTCCAGCTCTGTGAAGGTTCAGGGTATCTGGTCTCTTCATCAGAGGTCAGACAACATCAATGTACAGGAGAAGAGGGCCCTCCTTCTAGCCCTATAGGCTTTTCATTCCCAGTATTATCCCAGACCATGAAAAAGTTTCAGACAACACCACAGTGTCAACAAGCAAGGTGATGCCAGGTCTTATCTTCTTTACAGACTAACCCTTCAGGTCTGGGATCTAGCTGTCTAGTATCACATGATTCTTTGGGCAGTTTACATTCATTCTGAGTACAGTCTAGTGGCAGACTGTTACAGCAGGTCTGGCATGCAAGCTCATGAATGGATGCTTCACGGAGATGGGTTTCTAGACATCATCCATCGTGGGGTATTCCTCAGGTAGATATTTTCTTCCTGCATCCATTCCCTAGTCCTCTGGCTTGGAATGTGGACACCCTGTCTTTTCCTTGGAAAGGAATGTTTCTGTATGCCTTTCCTTACCTTGCTCTGCTTCCAAGAGTCTTGCACAAGATCAGGCAAGACTCCCCTAAAATCTTGCTAGTGACTCCCTTTGACTCCCTTGTGGTCCAGACAGGACTGGTTCCTCCCTTCTTTCTCACTTGGCCAGGAGCAATCACCACAAGTTAACTCATCAGGCAGATCTTCTCACACAATACAAGGGGTCTCTTATCCATCCTCGTTTGTTCACAACTCAGCTGATGCTGTGAGTGATAGGGTTTTGATCCCTTTTAGGCACCTCTTTTCTGATGTGCTTTAGGTCCTGTAGAAGGCCAGGAATCCACTACCAGGAAATCATATTTGTCTAAATGGAAAATATTTTCTGTCTGGTGCCTCTCTCAAAACCAGGATCTCCCATCTGTGCAGGTTCATATGGTTCTTTTATTAAAGCTCTTCTGTCAACAATTTCTACTTTTCTGCCTCTGGTTTCTAGATTTGAGATCAAGCAGTTTTCTTAAAGGAGTCCTTCATATCAGTGCTGCTAGGAAGCCAGTTCTGCCTTCCTGGGACCTAGGTTTTGTTCCTGAAAAACTGAAACAGGCTCCTTTTAAGCCTTCTGCTTCATTACATTATTGTATTTATAAGACTGTTCTTTTGGCCTTAACTTCAGATGAGAGTGTTTGAGCTTCGTGCACTCACAGCTTTTCCTCCCTTTTTAGTTTTTCATAGAGACAGGGTGTCTCTTCATACTAATCCTCCTTTTATGCCCATGATGGTCAATGAGTTGTCCCTTAATCAGTCTATTCATTTTTCTTCCTTCCTTTTTTCATTCTTCACAGTGTGCCAGAGAGAATGTTCTTCATACCTTGGATATGAATAGACAGCTCAGATATTATTTATATAAAACTAAGGTTATTTGCAAATCTAAACAGCTTTTTGTTTCCTTTCATCCCAGGTCTTTTGATTTGGCTGTTTCTAAACAAACCATGTCTTCCTTGATTTCTAAGGTCATTTCTTTTTGTTATTCTTTTCATGGTAGATGTCTTTCCTTGTCTGTAAAGGCTCATTTTGTCAGGGCCGTTTCCTCATCTGGTGCTTTTTTTTAAGGAGTAAGACACCAGTTCTGTCCTTGAGGCTGCTACTTGGTCTTATGTTCATACCTTCTGCAAGCATTATAAATTGGATGTTATTTCTAGGGCTATCTTGCATAGGTTTCTAGAGGGCTCCTCAGTGCCATGCTGCTGCAAGGTTTCCCATTGAGATTTTGTACTCTCCCTTCTGTTGGGAATTCTGCAACAGTGATATGGAAGGACATAATACAGTTGTGTAAAATCTTACCATAACAGTAGATGTCCTTTTCTTCACTGTTGCAGTATTTGCTCCCTCTGTCCTGTGCCCTCTGCTCTAGCCTGTTGTTCTTGCCCTCCTGGCCAAGGGGTTCTCTTGTCTTTTCTGGATGCTTATGTTCCTCCTTGTCCCTGGGGGCAGTCTGTTCCTCCTGGGGCTTTTTCAGTTCTTAGTGGGTGGACGTTCGAAAGACATATTCTATATTCTAATATTGCTACATACTCAAGTGTGCCAGCTTGCACTGCATGTGAATTGTTTTTATTACTTTTCTGGGGGGGGGGGATTGTAAGCCTGTTTCCTACCTTTCCTGTAATTAGTGTTCCAGATACAGATTTTCTGTATCCATGACTGTTTGTAAGCTTCTGAGCCCCCCAAGCCTTTCTGTGTTGGAGGGAAGCCTTCTAGCTTATCAGTGGGAGTGGTAAGCATTAGGTAACCTGTCTACCACATAAGGAGTGGTTCTGGCCCAGAATTTGTAGTTATTGGCCATTTGGGCGGTCTTCCATCTCTTTCAACTTTCTGATTTGAAGGCCTGCATTTGCACTTGTTTCTGTCCTGTAACTCCTGGGCCCATCTCATTTGCTCACTCAAAAAAAAAAAAGTATCTGCTTTTACTGTATTTGTGTTTCTTCCTACTTTATTTTGCTTTTGCGTCATCTTAAAAGTACTCAGTTGTATTTATTACTGCTTGGTGTAACTCATTCTAAGCCTTTTAGTTTAAGCACTTGGGCTTCAGACCAGTTGTTTTACATTAAAAAGGTTTGTGGTCTGCACTGTAGTGGCAGAACAGGTAGCTTACATCCTTCTAAGTTGGGAACTGCTGATTGAGGGCGCAGTGTCTGTTATTCTAAAAGTGTATTAATTCTGGTTTAAGCACTTGGGCTTCAGGCCAGTTATTTTACATTAAGAGGGTTCGTGGTCTGCACTCTTGTGGGAGGAGAGGCTGGACGCTGCCCTTCTGAGCTGGGAATTTCTGGTTAAAGGCTTATAGTGCCTGCATATTTGAACTGCTTCTTACTGAAATTGGTACACCTTGTTTGCTGTAGCATAGGCTAGATCCAGGCCTGCTGAATCTAGCTTTGTTTGTATAACTTGAGCACTAATCCAGGCATTCTTTAAAGTATTCAATTGTATTTATTTCTGCTTGGTAGTAACTTGATTAAAGTGTAACTATCATTGTAAGTCTTTTGGATTAAGCACTTGGGCTTCAGACCAGTTGTTTTACATTAGGAAGGTTTGTGGCCTGCACTGTGGTGGCAGGACAGGTAGCTTACATCCTTCTAAGTTGGGAACTGCTGATTGAGGGCTCACTGTCTGTTGTTCTAAAAGTGTATTAGTTCTGGTTTAAGCACTTGGGCTTCAGGCCAGTTATTTTACATTAAGAAGGTTCGTGGTCTGCACTCTTGTGGGAGGAGAGGCTGGACTCTGCCCTTCTGAGCTGGGAATTTCTGGTTAAAGGCTTATAGTGCCTGCATATTTGAACTGTTTCTTACTGAAATTGGTACACCATGTTTGCTGTAGCATAGACTAGATCCAGGCCTGCTGAATCTAGCTTTGTTTGTTTGCTTGTTATTTCCCTGAAACGCTAATTCCACCTAAAACGCGACTTTTCAGCACTTCTGTGGATCCCTAGTGATATCTGCATTGCTTACTGTACTTATTTCCTTGTTTCACTTGAAAGAAAGTTACTGTTTGTCGTTTTTGCATTTAAGTTAACTGCAACACATTGCATTTAAGTTACCTGGCACTTGCTCACTAAAGCAATTATATCAGTCAGCACTAAAAAAAATAAAAGCACTACACCCTCACAAACTCCCCTTGAGTACCTTGTTCCCCATTGGCCTTTTTTTCAGTTATAAAGGAATTCCCAATACTATTCTAGCATGTCCAAAGGTCAATTGTCAATCTCCTCTCCGGTCCAGCTGGTGAATCTGGGAATCTTGAGGCAATGTTACAACTGCCTCATGTACACAGACAACACTCTCCTCCTCCCAACAAATTCCAGCACATGTGAGAGATGCAACCATATAGCCAAACTGGAGGCTAAGCTCTCTCAACTCAGTACTGGCGTAACCAGTCAGGAGGAGAAGGAAACCACACTCACTACAATTCCAGTCTCACATAGACCTACCACGACAGCAAACCAAACACATAAACACACAAAAACATACTCAGAGGCTCTAAAGCAGACACCCAAGCAAACGCTACCCCAAAACAAAACACGTGCAACACATAGCTCACAAAGCCAGTGTGCCGAACATTCACAGCCCTTAAGGCTAAACAACACACCTGATACAATTGTAATAGGTGACTCTATCGTCAGGCACACTGACATCCCGCTCACCAGGTTGAACAAGGAGAAGATCGCGGTGAGCTGCCTGACTGGCGCTAGGATCTGCCACATAACACAAGCACTCAGGTCGCTCCAAGGCAAATACAAATGTGACTCAGTCATTGTCCATGCTGGTGTGAATGACCTGAGATGTACCTCCCTGGACTACATGAAAAGAGACATAGAGGAGCACTCTGAGCATGTAGCCCAGGCCGGTATGAGCCTGACCTTGAGTAGCATCTTACCCTCACCAAGAATGATGCCACTCTATGAAGACAAGATGATCAATTTCAACAATTGGCTTAAGTATTGATGTCATTCAAAGGGGATCCAGTGCCTGTCAGCGTGGGATGACATGCTCGACAAGCCATGATGCTTCGCTAGGGACGGCTTGCACCTGTCACCCCTGGGCTTTTGGATATTGGCAAAGGCTCTTGCTACCCCCATAATGCCTTTTTTAGGCAAGGCTCAAAAGACAAACCCACCTCCATAGGTATCACAAGGGATAAGAAACTAAGAGTGATGCTACTCAATGCCAGAAGTCTAAACCTCAAGATGCACACACTCAAAACTCTCTTTAGCATGAAGAACATTGATATCTGTGCAGTAACAGAAACCAGGTTCAAGGCTCCCGAGAGCACCCCAGCACTACCAGGTTATACCTCATGCCATGCTTTTCGGCCCCAAAACCTGGACCGAACCACAAAAGGAGGGGGAGTATCAATATTCGTCAAAGATACCCACACCTCCATGTTGGTGGCACAGCATGAAGCATCAGAGATTATCCATGTGCAACTAA
Source organism: Protopterus annectens (assembly GCF_019279795.1). NCBI lineage: Eukaryota > Metazoa > Chordata > Ceratodontiformes > Protopteridae > Protopterus > Protopterus annectens. The sequence goes on along the minus strand of NC_056748.1, from coordinate 1,163,825,623 downwards.
CAGTGGGTAAAGCTGCCTTCCAGTTTACAGCCTGCTACAGACTACCCTCCCAAACCCAGAAACCCCACTCGGCCTTCCTGAGAGCACTGGAAAATATGAAGGTCTCTCCAAACACCATTATATTGGGCGACTTCAACTACCCAAACATAGACTGGGAGCATTACTCTAGCTCCAACACCCTAGCCCAAAGGTTCCTAGAATTTATAAACTCAAATGCTATGGAGCAACTTGTTACCACTCCCACAAGAGGGGAAAACATGCTGGACCTGATCATCACCAACATGGGGACTCTGCTCCAGACCAGAAGTGTATCCCTCACTGGTAAGATCAGACCATAAACTAATCTCACTGGATATTCACATCCCGACCCCACCCCCTGCCCAGAAAACCACAGTGAAAAACTTCTCTAAAGCAAATTTCACACTCCTCAAAACCAAGGTGGAATCCTTCAAAGCCCCCGGGCCTGTGGAAAATACGGCCCAGACCGCAGAATCCTTTATAAACGCATTCTATGAACACCTTCAGGAATGCATGGATCATGCAGTCCCAAATAAAACCAAGACCCAATCCTCCAAAGGCAGATGTCCTGTCTGGTGGACCCCAGCCATAAACAAACTATACAATAGAAGGAGGAAGCTACTACATGATAGAGCAAAATCCCAAAAAGGGAAGGCATCTCTGATCAGTATCAGCAAAAAACTACGGGCATTCATAAAATCGTCTAAGGCCAGCTTCGAGAGAAAAATTGCACAGGACACTAAGGATAATCACAAGGCTTTCTTTAGTTATGTTAGGAACCTGGGTGGGAATTCCCAGATATGCTCAGAATTAGTCCAGAATGACAAAAACTACACCAAATCCACAGACATTGCCAACATCCTAGCTGACAGGTTCAGCGCAAACTCCCCCCCCCCCCACCAAAAGGGCAAATATCTGTCCCAGCAGAGTGCTGCCCCCCTGACATCTCAGATGCTCAGGTAAGAACCCCCCTCTCCAAAACAAAAAACACAGCATCAATGGGACCAGACGGTGTCTCGGGCTGCGTCCTACATGAACTCCAAGAAGAGCTAAACCCAAACATAAAACTACTGTTCACTCTCGGCCTTACTACAGGATATGTACCCAAAGAGTGGCGTACAGCAACAGTGGTCCCTCTCCACAAAGGTGGTACCTCAACGGATCCTGGAAACTATCGCCCCATAAGCCTGACTAGCTTAGTCTGCAAACCTATGGAAAGGATCATCTTGGACCTCATAAATAAAGATATCGGGGAGCTACAGACACTGGATCCTACCCAGTTCGGCTTTAAGGGCAGATCCTGCCTCTTGAACCTGGTCGATTTCTTTGAAACAGTCACCAAGGCCATTGAAGAGGGGAAGGTGGTCCACACATCCTACCTGGACCTTGCAAAAGCCTTCGATACAATACCCCACTTGGGCATTATAGATAAGCTCACCAGCTTAAATATAAACCCCTATGTCACTAGATGGGTTGCAAACTGGCTCAAGGACAGAGCCCACATGGTTAGAATTGCTGGAGCCATGTCAGACTCCAAACCAGTTACAAGTGGCGTCCCACAAGGCTCAGTCTTGGGACCTCTCTTGTTCGTTATATATTTCTCGGAGGTACAGGCCAACACGGAAGGACTGTGGCTGACCAAGTTTGCAGATGACTGCAAACTGGTCGCCATAATCGACTTTCCAGCCGGCACAAGCATCCTCCAATAGGGCCTCATAGAAACAGACAACTGGTGCCAGAGCCATGGCCTCAAGCTAAACGCCAAAAAGTGTATAGTCATCCCCTTTGGCAAAAACAAAGTGCCCACAAATTACCACATAGGTGGTAATCCATTAAGTACAGAAGAAGTAATTAGGGACCTGGGGACCCAAGTTGATAGCAATCTCTCATTTGACAACCACGTGGCCAAAGTGGTTAGAAAAACATTTTATATAGCTGTCAGAGAAAATACTTCAAAAGACCAAAAGCATAAGGTTCAGTTCAGGTATCTTTATTCTTGTGCAAGGAGACAAAAAATGCAGTTACAGAGTTTGTCTGACTAAACTCAGGAAGTGTCACAATTATTATACCTTTCTTTCAAGGCATTGCCCACTACGGCTGACACAGCAGACCACCAGTTCACAATTCTGTTACTTTACAGATGTTTCTCACATTTCTAGCTGACTCTTCAAAGTTTAAAAAAGATTTTTCAGTAAACAGGATGGCCTTGACGACCACCGGTCAATTATAACTTTCTTGCTATGTGATGTTACACGTCTAGGTACTATGGCTAATTCAAGCACAATGCAAGTACAGATTTCTGAAGCAGTTCATTGTTTATAGTATCTAACTTTCTTGCAGCTTGTGCACATTTTCATTAGCACGAACAGATCTTATTGTCCATAATGAATGGATCTACAGAAATTATTATTATTCTCCATTTAATTTCCTGACCTAGCAGAAAATCACCTGCTTTCCAGTACATTTCCAAAGCATAAACATGTATTTTGCTGTGCTAGCAAACTAGGTCAGAGTGCATCTTGCAGTGTCAGAAAGCACAATTTCAGAAAAGCATGTTTTCAGTTTCAAGTAGAAATAATGCTGCATATAGAATAAAAACGTGTTAATCTTCCCTTATTTAAAATAAGCATTACACACATATGTTATTACATATTTTTCTAACATTTCCCCCCTGTTAATACTTTTTATTCTATTTCACAAGCATAAACAGTTTGTTTCTTCTCCTAACCTCTTCCTTTGAGGATTTGCAGCTAAGAGAGTCATTCAGTTTAAACTTATGAAAGTGTTTTGTTTTTCAACAGTTCTTCAATTTCAGTACTTTGATACAAAGTCTCAGAAACTGACATGTCTATAAAATCTTTGATTAATTTTTTCATGCAGGGGAATACCACAGCAAATACATGCTCCTAACAAAAATAATCCCACACAAATGGCAATCCGAATGTTCATTAGGATGTAACCCCACCCCCCAAACAAATTCTTGAAAAAGTCCGTCAGTGGGTTCGGGCCTGGTCTGGTCATGTCTGACACTTGCTGAATCACTTCCAAATGATCGTTGATCTCGTGTTTATTGTCGGGAATGAACAAACAACACTCGTCTTTGATTAAAGCGCACGTACCACCTCTCGCCGCTAGGGTGAAGTCAAAAGCCATGCGGTTTTGAAGCACCACAGTTCTCATTGCATTCAGTTCATCAGTCATTAATTCAAGAGCGGAAAAAGTTGCATTGCTCATAACCCCGAGAAGTTTGGATAGCTTTCTCAGTTCCCAAATTGATTTAACTGCACCATATGCATGGGCTATGACAGCCCAGGATATGATAGTGTCACTCAAGTCCATGTGTGCTAGTTTACTTTTGTCTTTCATGGAGTTATGGTTTCTCCAGCCTGCTACGATCTGTCCCATCGGATTCTCAGGTTTCTTAATTGGATTTTCAGGTTTCTTTGCGACGTCTCTGACGTTTCGAATTCTCCCATGAGGCAAAGCTGTAGTGCGTCGTATGGCTGGGACCAGGTAACCCAAAAAACAACTGCCGGACCAATTCTCAGGCAACCATTTGTATGCCTTTTTCCCACATATGAAATAACAGTTTTCTACCTTAGTATTGATATACACTTTCCCTGCGTGAAACATTTTCTTATCTGTAATAGACAGTTGCTTTAAAAGAACAGGATTATGTTGTATATCACTGGCAGTTTTATGTAAGGACTCAAAGTATGAGTCATAATCTGCATCACAAATTGTTTCTGTATTTTTAGCATTTTTAGGTTTAATATAACATTTATAAGAAACTGTTACATTACATTTGCTCCAACCTACTTGAATCGTGTCATTCTTAGAAAAGCATACAATTCCTGTTTGTGTAACAGGTAGGAATAATGCAATTTTGTCTCTAGATTTTACTGGTGTAGTCTCAAAAATCAAGTTTTCCCAGGTCTCATTGACCCCTAGGGGGACAGCAGCCATCAATAATCCCGTGTATGCTTTTGGTATAGCTGTGCAAATCCAACAATTCGAAATATTAAAAGTCCCAGCATACACATATTTGATTGCTTGGTAAGTGTTAAAGTTCAGATGCCAGTCTGAGTGTTGAATCACGTTTGTTCAGTCTAGCTGGTGTGGCTGAAAAAAAGAAAGGCCACAGCAAAAAGAACATTGTCGCTAATGCAGTTATTAAGATGATTATGCAACACTGCTGAAGTCGTTCAGCATTTCTATTGTCTCTGGGTCTTGTCATTCTACTGCTGCTGTGTGTTAGCAAGTTCATAGTTTTTGACTAGTTTACAGTGTGTCAAATTAATCCAAGATGAACGTTCTGCAATTTTGACTGCTGTGGGCATGCTCAGCAGTACTTGATACGGACCTTCCCACTTTGGTGTCGTCCAATTCTTCTTTTTGATTGTCTTCACCCAGACCCAGGTGCCTGGGGGCTACTGCTACTTCAGATGGTTTGGTTTGGTCTTTATCTGAAACAGAATTAAATTGTAAAAGATGTTTGTTATTCAGCATACTCCTCATATAGTCTGCAAGTGTCCAATCTGCTTCCTGGTCTGCAGGCATGAGAGGTTTCCACTGAGGTATATAATAAGCTCTTCCGAAAATCTTTTCGAAAGGTGTCAATCCTTTTGCATTCAGAACAGTTCTCATGCTCAACAGTGCCAGAGGCAAACAGTACACCCAGTTCTTCTGTGTATCAGCCATGAGTTTTTTAAGCTTATTCTTTAAAACTCCATTGTGCCTCTCTACTAACCCTGCAGATTGAGGGTGATATGCACAGTGATGTTTTAAAGAAATTCCAAAATACCGGCTCAACTGTTGTATAGTTTGGTTAACGAAATGTGTACCATTGTCACATCCTTTCCGGTATGCCAAATCTAGGAATAATTTCTTTAACTAGGGTCTTTGCAACAGTGGCTGCATCTGGTTTACTAGTCGGAAAGGCCTCCACCCATTTGGAGAACATATCCACAATGACAAGGCAGTACTTTTTATTTTCACATTTGCTCAATTCTATGAAATCCATACAGATAGTATGAAACGGATACGGTGGTGTAGGGAAACTCCCTTGCTTTGGGCTTTAATGCCCCTTGTGCATGATGTTTATTACAAGTGTGACATGACAGGCAAAATTTTTTAGTGTAGTTTGTAAACCCGTACGTAGCAAATACCCGATTCACTAACTGTACCATCCCCCCTGTTGAGACATGGCTCTGCCCATGGCTCAACAAAGCTGCATATTTAAATAAATTAGACGGTAATATCGGTTTCCCCTCTTTGGAGATGTACAGCCCTTCCTTGAGAATTGCTCCTCGTCTTTTCCATTTTTGTTTTTCAGCTTGTGTAGTAAGTGTCTGCATTGTTTTTAACATTTCTAAGTCTAAAATCTCAGAAGGTTGTAATTCCTCGTTCAAAAGAAATGCTTCTGAGGCTGCTTGCTTTGCAGCTGTGTCCGCTCTCGCATTGCCTTTTGAAATCCTATCTTTTTGTTTTGTATGAGCTATGCATTTATAAGTAGCTACTTTCTGAGGAAACTGAATAGAATCTATCAAATCTGAAATAAACTGTGCATGGTTAATCGGTTTGCCAGTAGATGTCCCCATTCCTCGATTCTTCCACTGTTGTGCAAAAACATGTAGAGTAGAAAAAGCATACTGGCTGGCTGTAAAAATGTTTACGCTTTTACCCTTTGCTAAGGTACATGCCCATGTCAAGGCAATCAACTCTGCTGCTTGTGCAGATAGGCTGTGTGGTAGAGGTTTTGCTTCTACAATCTCAGTATCAGAAACTACTGCATAACCTGTTAGGTTCTGTCCTGTAGGACTCCTTTTGCATGAGCCATCCATGTAATATGTCACCTCGGCATCATCCAAGGGAACATCCGTGAGGTCTTTTCTAGGCATTGTCTTTTGCTCAATTACCTGCAGGCAGTTATGGGGTGTGCCATCCACAGGAGTTGGGAGCAAGGTCGACGGATTCAAAGTAGTACATCGTTCAATTATCATGTGAGGTTGGCTCAGCAATGTAGTCATACAAGAAAGATGCCTAGCAGGGGAAAGATATGCTACTTTTTCTTGCAGTAAAATGATTGCGACTGCATGAGGCACTCTCAATGTGAGAGGGTGGAATAACACTACTGAGGCTGAAGCCTGCACTGCCATTGCAGCTGCAACTTCTGCTTGTACACAGTGGGGTAGAGACTGCGCCACTGGGTCCAGTTGTGATGAATAATGAGCAATGGGACATTGTTTGCCCCCATGCTGTTGAGTCAATACTGATGTCATATAACCTTGCTTGGGTTCTACAGTTTGAAAAAAAAGTTTGTGATAATTTGGTAATCCTAAAACTAATGATGATGCTATCAATTGTTTCAGTTTGCAGAAGGTTAATTCTGCTTCTGGTGTCCACTGTGTTAAATCTTGTGCTGCCATAGGTTTCTTAAAAATCAGGTCGGTTAAAGGTGCAGATTCCAAAGCATAGTTTGGGATCCAGCTTCAACAAAAATTAGTCGTACCCAGGAAGGACATAATTTCCTTCTTGGTTGTGGGTTTTGGTGCTTGTAAGATCGCTACTTTTCTGTCCTCAACTAATGTTCTGCCATCTTTGGATATTACATATCCAAGGTATTTCACTTGTTTTCTCCAAAGCTGCAATTTATTTTTGCTTACTTTGTGTCCTTCAACTGTTAGGAATTTTAATAATGCTATAGTATTTTCCTTACAATCTTGCTGGGTAGGGGCGGCCAGCAGGATGTCATCAACATAGAGTAAAATTTGACTACCTCTTGGTGGGATAAATCCCGCTAAATTGGTTGCCATCTCTTGTGAGAATATCGTTGGGCTTTCACTATAACCCTGTGGTAGTCACGTATATGTATACCGCTTCCCCTGAAATGTAAATGCAAACCAATACTGGCTGTCAGGGTGTATCGGTATCGAAAAGAACGCGTTGCTGATATCTACCACAGAAAAATACTTTTGTTGAGGTTTTAAATCATTCAACAAGGTATGTGGATCTGGCACCGTAGGTGCTCTTGGTATTACTGCGTCATTTACAGCTTGTAAATCTTGGACCATACGCCATTCTCCGTTTGCTTTTTTAACTGGGAATAAGGGTGTATTACATGGCGAATCAGGAGATTCCACCAGTATTCCCTTCTTAAGTAAAGCTGCTATGATTGGTTTAATACCTGCCCCTGCATCTTTTCTCAAGGGGTATTGTCTCTTTTGTGGTCTAAATGCTGACTTTGGCGTGATAGTAACTGGTCCTGCTGTGCGAATAAGTCCTATGTCTGACTTTCCTGTTAACCAGAGAGTTTCTGGTATGTCTAACAAAGCTTTTTCTTCCTCTTCTAATAAGAGGGCTTCTCAGCTGTCTGCTGGACTGCAGGTGTACAGCTGGATGTGTTTGTGTTATCCAGTTCAGTTTCTGTCTTTGTATTCCCTGTTCTGACAGTTCTGATTCTGTCTTTTTTCCATTTTGTGATTTTTTTCTCCTAGGTTTACCCATTTTAAGTCTTCCTCTTTAGTTAAACTAACATGTGGTAATAGATTCGATTTGTAAAGTGAAAAGAACTCCTGGGGTAATGAACAGCTAACTACACTGTTCCCTTTCATGTCCCAGTACAAATTACACAGTACTAATCTCTTTGCATGATTTCTAAACAATTCTTGTTCATATTCTTTGTCAGGTCCTCGTGTATTACAGTAATACAGAGTACAGTGCAAAATGTGTTGTATGTCAATACAAAGGGAGGAGAACTTACTGATAGCTACATTCATTAACTCTTCAGTTACTGTTCCAGGGCCAGTCATAACTAAGTCCTGGCTGTACCAGTAAAATGTCTCACCTTCCGTTTGTACTGCAAAAGTATTAGTTTGTCGCTGTGCTTCCATACCCTGCATGGTTGGAACTACTGCTATGCCTAATAGTTGCATAAGATCTCTGCCCAAAAGGTTCACTGGGCATTTTGCAGAAACAACAATTTTGCTTTTCTGGGTTAATCCTGAAACAGGATCTGTTATTGTAATGTTATGGGAGAGAGGCTCCCGATACAACTGTCCATTAGCTGCTTTTACTAGTATAAAGTCATGTGATTCTGAATTTTCTGGTAGTTTGGAGGGGTGTACCAGGGTTCGTGATGCCCCTGAATCGCACAAAAATTTGACTTCCCTCCCTTCTACCAGGAGTGTCACTTTTGGTTTTGTGTCAGCTAGATAGAGCTCTAAGCTCAGTAAGGCTAGGTCTAATATTTCATTTTCTTCACTATCGGTAGCTTCCTGCACTTCCTCTATTATCACATTCTCTGCTCCTTCTATCACATTCTCATTTGTCCTTTCTCTATTATTCCTATCTAGTGATTCCTGACTTTCATATAGTCAGTCCTCACCTTCATTGTTTTTGTCTTCCACTGCTGCCTTCTTATTTTTCTTGCAATCCCCTGCCAAGTGTCCCTTTTTCCCGCATCTGAAGCACTCACCTCTTTTCTTTCTCCCTTCAAAGTCCTCTGATCGCTGATCAGATTGTTTGTTTCCCTGGGCATTCTTTTTGCCCTTTTGTCCGGACTGTACTAAAATAAACTTCTCCATCTTCCACAGCAAATACTTGGGCTTTCTTTTTATTTTTCTTATTAAAATGCCTTTCGGCATGTCTAGCATATTCAAGCAATGATTGTAATCTGCTTGTACGATGGTCTACCATATGTTTAGTAATGAAACTACTTATGGGTGCAATACTGCCTTTCAAAAATGCATTCTTTAACTGCTGCTCATATGAGGAATCTTGTGTCTGGTCTTCAGGTACCTGCATTCCATAGTGATTGTTAAAACATTCTAATAATCTGGCAAAATATCTATCAACAGTTTCACTTTCTTGTTGGATGCATTGATTAATGCAAGTCCAGTCTGCCCTAGGCTTCCATTTCTAAAGAAATTCGGTCTGTCAGACCTTTCACTCTGTTATCTGGTTCTGCGCTGCTATGTGGGAGGGGCCTAAGTGCAGTGTCACAGGGATTCCAGTTGCCACTGATCATGTGCCAATCTGGACCTACTGTTTGCCTGACTACTTTTTCTACTTCCTCTCCGTTTAAGTGATAACTTAATCTCATGCCCTGTAAGTCTTCTCAGAACTTTCTAAAATTAACTTTCCCTCTTTGGCTTTCCGGATGTCTTCCGGTGTCCACGGTCTGTATACTAAGAGAGTTGGGTCCTGCCCTTCTTGTCCTGCCTGAGGATTTGGTACTTCTATGAGTGGGCATATCTCTTCTTCACTCATAGCTCGTGAATTTCCATTGATTTGATTTAATTCAATATCCCCTTTTAAATTACGTGTTTGAGACCTAGTCTCGATAGGATCTCTAACAAACGGTAGTGGTTTTATAGGAATAACTGGATATCGTGGAGGTGGGCCAATTTGTTCTTTTGCTTCATATTCCGGTAAAGGAGCTGGTAAGGGACCCAGAACCGGAGGAGGCGGAGGGGCCGATGCTATAACTTAAGTTATTATCCTCTTTGTCTAGAAACATTGCTTTTGAATTTTTATTCTTTTGTTCTCTTCGGTTTACTTCCTCAATCCACCTGTGTGCCTGAGGAACTAATTTACGCTGTTTTTTAACCCGACCTTTAGAATTGTTTTTTAGCTGTCTAATAAGTTTGATAAGCGAGGATCTTTCTAGTTTCCCATCAAATTCATATTTATTAACCCATTTAGTATAATATCTAACGTTGTCGGCGTGTTGTGATTGCATATATTTTGCGTCTTCGGTTAACAGCGGGCTTTGGGGTCTTTTTGTTTTTGTGCACGTATTACCCATTTTGTTCTAACCTTTTAAATGTTACGTAACCCTTTTATTTTTAATGTACCACCAAGTGTTTATAGTCCCTTCAAACTACCTGCCTACTTATTCTGTTTCCCTGATCTATGACAAGATAGCAATATTTCTGTCCCTGAATTTTAACAAAATTCTCTCAGAACAAATACAATCAAGTCCCTGATCTAAAACAGAAACCCTACCTGAGCCTCAGCGATTGGTCACTCACTGTTCAAATGAAACCCACCTTTAGTCGTAGATCAGAAAAGTGGCTGGCCTCTTTTGCACGACAATTCAGTCGGAGGACTTTCATTGAAGAAGATCCGATGTGGTATCTTCCCTGCGCAGTTTCATGCCACCTGGCCCATCTGATCCCAGGCTAAACGAGGGTTTCCGGCTCCAAAGGACCAAAAAAATGTCAAAGAAAATACTTCAAAAGACCAAAAGCATAAGGTTCAGTTCAGGTATCTTTATTCTTGCGCAAGGAGACAAAAAATGCAGTTACAGAGTTTGTCTGACTAAAATCAGGAAGTGTCACAATTATTATACCTTTCTTTCAAGGCATTGCCCACTACGGCTGACGTAGCAGACCACCAATTCACAATTCTGTTACTTTACAGATGTTTCTCACATTTCTAGCTGACTCTTCAAAGTTTAAAAAAGATTTTTCAGTAAACAGGATGGCCTTGACGACCACCGGTCAATTATAACTTTCTTGCTATGTGATGTTACACGTCTAGGTACTATGGCTAATTCAAGCACAATGCAAGTACAGATTTCTGAAGCAGTTCATTGTTTATAGTATCTAACTTTCTTGCAGCTTGTGCACTTTTTCATTAGCACAAACAGAGCTTATTGTCCATAATGAATGGATTTACAGAAATTATTATTATTCTCCATTTAATTTCCTGACCTAGCAGAAAATCACCTGCTTTCCAGTACATTTCCAAAGCATAAACATGTATTTTGCTGTGCTAGCCTACTAGGTCAGAGTGCACCTTGCAGTGTCAGAAAGCATAATTTCAGAAAAGCATGTTTTCAGTTTCAAGTAGAACTAATGCTGCATATAGAATAAAAACATGTTAATCTTCCCTTTAAAATAAGCATTACACACATATGTTATTACATATTTTTCTAACAATAGCCCACCTAATCATGAAGGGATTCACATCTAGATCAGGGGAGGTCATCGTGCCTCTTTACTCATCCCTCATCAGGTCCATAATTGAGTACAATGCCCCTTTTGGGATGTACCTTACCAGACACCTGCAGCAACTGGAAAGACCCCAAAAGTACCTCACCAAGAGAATCAAAGTGCTCAAACAGATGCCATATGCTGCCCGGTTAAAGAAACTCCAGCTCTACTCTGTTGCATACCACCTGCTCAGAGGCGATCTGTGCCTGACGTATAAAGCCATGTCCAACACAGAATTAATAGACATGCTGCACCTCAGAAAATCCAAATCCCATCGAGCTACACGCTCGAGAGACTTGAACCTCAGCACTGAAATAAATAGGACATGCTGGAGGGACAGATTCATAACCCAGAGGCTCCCTTCACTCTGGAATAAAATCCCAGTCCAGGTTAGGCAGAGTCCCTCATTGACTCTCTTCAAGAGGAATCTTGATGAGTGGATGGGAGATCATAGGTTTACCCTGGGTATCACTTCTGTGTCACTGTTAGACATAGGCACAGTATACTAACCTCAAAAAACGGCATAGCAAAATTAATTTAAAATGGGTGGCGAAAGCCAAACACACACTTGCTTGGCTTATAAATGCCCTAAGGCAGATAGCCTAGTATGAACCTATGAACATGCGTAAATGAGCGTGCCTTCATTGAAGGTTGGACGTCGAGCTGGCACCTCTGCTTTCGTGAAAATCTACTGCCAATCATTAGCGGACCGGAGTTCTGCTGTGGCGACCCCTAACTGGGAAAAGCCGAAAGACAACAAGTGTGTGCGTCAGTACTTAACCTTTATGCCTTACGCCTTGCATAGGGGAGCGTACCTGTGACATATGGCACCTGTAAATACTAAAGGTTTTGTTATACTGGCTGGATGTTGGGGTGTACTTGGCAGGAGATCCCTTCTGCTAGGAATACTGCAGCAGTGAAGAGAAGGGCATCTACTGTTATAGTAAGATTTTACACAGCTGTACTTTCTTAAAATGTTTTGTAATACTCTGGAGCTTTTCAGCCATGGGCCTCTGAAAATGGGCTCCTTACCCATTCAGACTTTCCCAGTAATCAATTGTCAGTAAATTAGTTATCACACAATTTTTGGTCACGTTTAACCCCCGGTTGATACCAGTAGCTGAATGAATGATGACACCCAACTTGCAGTCATTGGCAAATTTAGTTGTCAGTATGTCTGGGTTAACTGGTCTGGAGATCCAGCAAGTATGTACTGAGTAGTAAGAGTCCCAGCACTGAGCCCTCAGGAATACCTCTAACCACCTTTTTGTTTTCTGAGGTGATATCTGCTGTTTTAATTACATGGGTTCTGTCTGTCAGCCAATTTGCTATCTGTCTTGCAGCATAATTGTCTGTAGGATTTTCTGGAGTACCAGCATGGGGAGTAGTGTCAAAAGATAGCTAGATCCCAGGTACACATTTGAAACTGCATGGCTATTACCTACAGCTTCAGTGACTTACTTAAAGAAGTCAAGTATACCTCATTCAGTCCAATGGAGCTCAGGAAGTTTGCAGTGTAACTTCCAGTGGTCGGAGCCTAACCCTTTTGACAGAATCAAATTATGTCCTCACATTTAAATGTTCATATCTCTGTAACAATAGGGGTTATGGAAGAAATATGAATGGCAAACTCTTCACCACAAGCTGTTTTTATAGTGGTACTATTCTTTAGGTTCTACATCTTAAACCAAATTTTATAAGTCACAGTAAACGCAGTAACTGTTACATTTGTAATATTTTGTAAACTTATTTTATAAACAGCTTGCAATATCTCAGCAACCACATAAGTTACACACACTGTCAAGCAGCATTTTATTCATCAAGCTGAAAGCTTTCATATGAGGCTAAGGAGTTCTGTCTGTGTTACTTGATTGTTGAGCTATTTAGGAAAATGTGAAAATTACATCTGTATAAATTACTATCATAAAAACAGCAGTTAATATCTATCGCAGTAGACAGAGTTCAAATATTAATACAGTTGAGTTTGGCATTATGTAATCTTTAGGATGAAATCTTTTAAAACCTTGTACATAGCAGCTGTTAACATGCTTGTGTAGGGTTTCTCTGGACAGTTCTGAATAGTCATCAGTGCTCTCAGGGTTTATGGGGTCTTGAAATTTTGCCAGGTTAATTGTAGTAGGAAGTTAGCCTCACAGTAGTTTCTGAACATTCCATGGTTAGCTGGGATTCCAGGTTTTATTTTTTACTTCACAGGAGACCATTTTGTAGCCCTATCCCTTACCAGACAGGGGTGTGCAGCACTCTCCCATATTAAAGAGGATGAGATCCAGGATTTTGCTGTCCTGGTTAGGGTGTTGACAACGTGGTCCAGGGGGGTTGTGTGTACAACATGCAGGAATCTCTGTGCCTGCACTGTTGGTGTCATATGTTTTGCAGTTAATAGTGAAGTAATTAAAGTTGTCTTTGAATATTGTATTGGGTTGGATGGTGAGTGTTTCCAGTAAGCTTAAATGCATGATGTTCATCGTGTTTCACTGTTGCAGTCATTACACTTGGGTTATCCTGCTGGCAGGCTACCCGCAGTCGGCCTGAATTCCAAAGTCCTGGTCCGGCGTCGGTTGCTGTCGCCTCTTCCCTGACATCAGTGCGCCAGGGGTATAAAAAAATGCAGCTGATGCCATTTTCTTCAGTCTTTCTTGCCGCGCGGTGCCCAAAGCAAAAGCAGTTCGCAAGTGCCTGTCGGACAACTCCTGAAATTTTCAAAGACGAATTTCAGATCCAAAATCTTCATTAAATCTAAGTACCCCGTTGGGGAAACTTTTTTCTTGCTCCAGACCGATGTCAGAAAAAGTTAACAATTGTATTTTTTTGTGGGAAGCAAATACCTCATAAGGATTTTCATTCTTACTGTATTCCTTGCCTAGGCCCTGATCCCATCGTTGCTAGCTGTCGGTTTTGTGCTAGATATAACCAACGCACTATTAAGCGTCTGTACGATCTTGCCTTTCATTACTTTGGCCAAAGATTCAATTATATAATGCTGTCGGAACAGCCGACGACCGGAGTTTATAAAAAGCGCAAGGAAAAAGAAAAGGACAGGCATCCGAGGTCCAAAACCGGCGACGAGGCTACCGTTAAGCCAGTCGCCGATTCTCAGTGAGGTGCTTTCGCAGCCCCTGACGCCCGCTACCTCAGAGCCACAGGCCACTGCCGACTCCCACGTGGAGCCAACTAGGCCTCTGGAAACTCAAGATATTGGACACTTAGAAACTATTCCCTCAGATGGGTCTGGAGCCGCTGAGCAGGCATCGGCTTCTGAGGGTGTTTTCAGACCTACACAGTTGTATGTAAAGCCTACCTCAGCTTCAAAACCAAATAATAAAGCAGCTTTAAAGACAAAGAAACAAGTACAGCATTCTCCTGGACAGACTTCCATGCCTAAAAAAACAGATGCTCAAAATGGCTGAAGACCTAATTACCTTGATCAGGGGTTCCCATCCCCCTCCTGATAAGAGGCCTAGGCAACAGACAGAATATGACTCTTCAGATCAGGTTTCCATTTCCTCTGACTCCTCATCTGAACGGGAATACTGTATTCCTCCCTATGAGGATTTGATGCTGAAGAACCTATTCCTTCAGCCTCTCCTCCTGAGGATTATTCTTTTGGGGAAACCCTGCATACCATGAGGGAGCACTTCCACTGGGAGAGCCAAGACTACTCAGAATCAAAGAAAAGGCCTAGAGATTTTCTTTTACTACCTCAGCACAGGCTTCTTGCTATTCCCCCTGTGTTAGACATTGTGGATGATGTATTTTCATAGTCCAGCCTTTCACCTGACTCTTTACCCCATGCCCGTGTTAAACCAGACAGATACTACAGGGTGCCAGATTCACATACATTTCTTTATAAAAACCCTGCTGCTGACCCAGAAACCATTTCTCAGGGTCCCATAGGGGTCAAGGCTTCCACTGAAAAAAAACATATCCCCTCTGATTGGGATTTAAGGGGACTAGACAGATGGGGGGAAAAGGTTTACACTTCTGCTACTTTGGCTGTGAGGGCTTTAAATTGTCAATTTCATATGCTTAAATATCAGCAATACTTAATGTCACTGCTTAAACAGAAAATGTTGACTAATTCTGATTGTGCAGAAAATAAGGAAATGCAGGATTTATTGCATGCAACTGAACAAGTGGGAAAGCATACATTGCAATGTGGTTTTGATTCTCTGGAGGCCTCTTGCAGGGCTGCAGTTACGGGTTCTGTCATTAGGAGGCATGCTTGGTTAAAGGAACAGAATCTGCCTGATCATGTTAAAGCAAAATTATTAGATTATAGGTTTATAGGTTGGTACTAAGCTAACTGCCTTTGCAGGCCATTTTAAGCCTAGCCACTTCCCCCACGTGAGAATCAAACCCTGCACCTTCTGTTTGTAAGGCAAACACCTTAACCATTATGCCATCTTCCCACTATTACAGCATGATACTTTATTTGGTGTTGAGCAGAGGAGGTGTTGAAGAAAATTTAGGACAAAGCGAAATCTATGCAAACTGTAAAGGATTTCTTACAGGTACAGACACCCAGATTTAGCAGGAATTGGCCTACAAAGAATTGGTCCTTTCCACTGTCAGACAGGCCACAAAGAGGCAGATACAGACACCCCAGAGGCAGATCCCAGCCCCAGGGCTCATTCAGGCCTAAACAGTGGTGCGCTTCTACCTCCAAAAGCGGAGAAGACAAATCACAGCCATACAGGAAACAGTCCCAATGACTTTCCTCTGCCAGCACCAAGCACTTATCTTTTGGCAGCCCCATTGGGGGGAAAACTAGCACTTTTTTCTCAAAATTGGCACATGATCACCCAGGACAAGTGGGTCTTGAATATAGTGTCCCAGGGCTACAGGTTCCACTTTCGCACCCTGCCAAGGGCAAAAGGTATGCCAGACCTGCCACACAATCAGTGGGTAGAGGCACAAAAACAAGTTTCATCCCTGATGGACATGAGGGCCATTCAGCAAGTACCACAGCAAGAGCAGGGGTAAGGAATTTACTCAAGACTTTTCTTGGTACCCAGAAAGGACAAAGCCTGGAGAACAATACTGGGCCTGTCTACTCTAAATACTTTTCTGGACGTTCCAAAATTCAAAATGTTGACTCTGCAGCAGCTTCTGCCCATACTGGGCAAGAAGGCTTGGCTTGTAACTTTGGACCTAAAAGAGGCATACCTGCATGTACCAATCAGACAATCTTGCAGAAGACACCTCAGATTCATAGCTGGCTCAATGCACTACCAATTCTCTGCACTGCCCTTTGGCTTATCTACTGCGCTCATGGTCTTCACAAAGTGCCTGGCACCAGTAATTGCATTTTGCAGACAGAGGTATTCAAATATATCCTTACTTAGACGACTGCCTTATTCAAGCAGAGAACAAGGACATTCTACTAAAGCATCTGGCGTTAGTAAAAAGATTATTAATTTGCCTAGGGTACACAGTAAACGAAAATAAATCAAAACTAGTACCCTCTCAAGAGATAATATTCCTGGATGCAAGCTTAAATACAACTGCCCAGATGGCTTATCTCACGCCAGACAAAGGCAACTGACTTCTTACTTCAAAATGTTGGCAACAAAGACCCAGTTTCTGTAAGAAAAATTCTGCAGGCTTTGGCCTTCATGGCATCCTGCATACTACTAATTCCATATGCCAGACTGCATATGAGGAAACTACAATGGTATCTAAAAAGTGTTTGGACTCAACATTGCCACAGCCTGAAAACATTAATTACCCTCCTTCCTTGCCTGCAACTGGAGTTTCGATGGTGGACACAGGCCTGTCACCACAACAAGGGACAGCCAGTCAACCTACCCACAGCCAGGCAGTCAATAACAACAGATTCATCAGATTATGCCTGGGGAGCCCACATGGCAGGAAAATGTATTCAGGGCACATGGCCCACAAGCCAAAGGCATCTTCATATCAATCAAGAAGAGATGCTAGCTGTTCAGAATGGCCTGACAGCTTTCAAGGATCTACTTCATCCAGGAAAACTACTGATAAGGATGGACAATACTGCAGTCATGTGGTACATAAACAAGCAAGGGGGCACACATTCCTACCCCCTCTGCAAACTAGCCATGACTTTGTGGGACACGGCATTGACTTATCAAGTACACCTGCAAGCACAATTCCTGCCAGGAAAGATAAGTACTCTGGCAGACGAACTAAGCAGAAACCTCACGGATCCACAAGTCTTCAGCATGATAACAAAGAAATGGGGATGCCCAGACATAGATCTGTTTGCCTCCCCTCACAACTGCCAACTACAGAGATTCTGCACAAGGACTTAACACAAGCAAGCATGGAAACTTTATGCTCTATCATTCAGCTGGGAAACCCTAACAGTTTATGCCTTTCCTCCTCTGCCTCTTCTCCCCAAGGTACTCCTAAAGGTCCGACAAGAGAAGCCAAAAATGATTCTGATTGCCCCAGACTGGCCCTGCCAGCACTGGTACCCAATCCTAAAGAGCTTGTCTCAAGGCCTAGTCTGGACATTACTTCACATTCCTCACTTACTGACCCAATAAAACAATCAGATTCTGCACAGCCAACTCAGGACCCTAAATCTGGCAGCATGGCGGATAATGTAGCCATTCAGAGCACACCTCTCTTTAAAGCAGTGATGGATATTATTTTGGAGGCCAGGAGACCCAGTACCAGAAAATCTTATGCAGAAAAATGGAAGAGATTCTGTGTTTGGAACCAGGCAGAAGGAATTGACACGGTACCAAATATTCCTCAGATTTTACAGTACCTAACTGAGATGCTGGACAAGGGCCTATCCTTTTCATCAATTAAAATCCATGCCTCTGCCATTTCAGCTCATTACAATACAGAACCACGTATTTTTTTCTCATCCATTGCTAAGGCAGTACCTCAGAGGGGCCAAAAACACCTCCAAGGCGAGCACCATTACCTGCATGGGACCTCAACTATGTCTTGGAAAAACTCACACTGCTGCCATTTGAGCCAGCCAATACAGCTGAGATAAAGTTCTTATCATGGAAAACAGCTCTGCTCCTAGCAATAACCTCTGCAATACGAGTCTCAGAGTTACAGACACTCATGGCTGTGGAACCTTTTATCATTTTCCATCCAGACAGGGTTTCTCTGAGGACGAACCCGACATTTATGCCCAAGGTAGATTCCAGTGTGGCCCTTAACCAAACCATTAATTTGCCTACTTTTTATCCAAACCCACAGAATAAGGGTGAAAGACTCCTGCATTATTTGGACTTACACAGACAGCTACGCTTCTACTTGGACAGAACTAAAGCTTTCTGGAAGACTGAGCAACTCTTAGTGGCATATGCTGCAGGATCGCAAGGAAAAGCTATCTCAAAGCAGACTATTTCAAAATGGATAGTATACTGTATTTGTTTCTGCTCTGCACAGCATGGCAAGTCAGTTCCTAAGAATATTAGGCCACATTCTACCAGGGCAGCAGCCACTTCAGCAGCCTTTCTCAGAGGAGTACCAACCAAGGAAATTTTGGAGGCTGCAACTTGGAGTTCAGTACACACTTTTACCAAGCACTACCACTTACCTCTCTACTCTAAATCCAGAGTAGGCTTTGCCACTGCAGTTCTGCAGGGCCTTATAGGCCCCTCCTAATCCTATTTAGATCCAGCCACCCAACCTCAGCTTTGGGATTCAACCCAAGTGTATTGACTGCAACAGTGAAACACGAACATAGTGCAGTTGTGTGCCTACCATAAATGTAGATGTTCGAGTGTATTCACTGTTGCAGTCCAGGTTACCCACCCACCATTCTCCTTTTCTTTGCTGGGACTTATCTGTACTTCTTTGTCCTATATAACCTATGTGGTGTATTTGCTGTTAGATGAAAGAAATGTTTACTTTAGTGCATGCATACTTATTGGCATAATTTTCAGCCTACCATTTTGGGGGCACCTGACAGCTGGGGCAAGAAAAACTGAAGAGAATGGCGTCTGCTGCATCTTTTATACCCCTGTCGCACTGACGTCAGGGAAGAGGCGACAGCAACCAACGCCTGACCAGGACTTTGGAATTCAGGCCGACTGCGGGTAGCCTGCCAGCAGGATAACCCAAGTGTAATGACTGCAACAGTGAATACACTCGAACATCTACATTTATGGTAAGTACACAACTGTACTTTATGGGTTTCCTAGGTCATGGGGAGGGGGGGGAGTTGGAGTTTGCAAGGAAGTGGTATGGGATTTTGCTTATGGTGATTTGAACATGGAGACACTTAAGTGTATCATCCTGTTTGACCCAGCCATAAGGTATATTTATTTCTGGTGTATCTCAAGACAACTCCACCTAAAGGTTCCTGTCTGTGTAGTGGCTTATCTAAATATGTGGAAGGCATTACAGCCTGCACTGCCAGTATGCTGTCCAAGGCTTTAGACCATGTCTCAGTGACTGCACAGATGTCAGCATTCTGTAGGGAGAGGAGTGTTTGTGGGAGTGGAGTTTCTTTTTTAGACTCCTAACATTAAGCAGTAAAACAATTAGATTTCCTTGGTTTTGATTTTCTATGTCAGAAGTACTTTGGCATTGGGACATTTGTTCATGCTAATAATCAAAAACCTAGAGGGGAGTGGTGCAGACCGTCCCTGACAAAGCAGCATGATCTGTTGTCCATTTTCTTCCATGTTGACAAGTATTGCACCCCCTTTAGAATGGCAGCAGAAGCTATAATCATTTTTTAAAGTCAGTCTTCTTCTGTTCATATTGTGGCATCATCCTTGGAGAAGGTAAAATACTGCTCCATGCTACCAGCCTGGGAGACCCATTCCAAGAGTTCCGTGATATCTCTCGTATAGTCTAGGGTGGTAGTTCTCAGGTCATTTACACCCACATGGGATATGAGCCATACTGGTACTTGTCCGATGACCTGGCCATTTGTATAGTGTGGTGGATCCTGGACCCTCCCTACTCAGCCTGGTGAGAAGGACATCAGTGTGTCTCACAATGGAGTCTCCAATGACCACAATGTTGACTTGTGTGGTGGCTTGCTTTATGGGCTTAGAATTAGAGGCTGCAAGAAATGAGGCTGTATGTGTTGGTGTGGGTGCATTTGGTTCTCCTGAGGGTGTTTGTTTATATGTAGTTTGTCTAGGAGGTATGTGGTATAGGAAGGTTACATTTAACTGATAAATTTTCTCGTTGTCCTGTCTGTATCAATATGTTGGTCAAGACAAACAAAGCACCAAATATACTTATTTGCTTTACATAATGATGCAAGTACTGTTTCTTTAGCTGAAGGTAATACAAAAAATACTATCAGAGAAAATTGGAAGATTCTAAGTAATTTTTCTGAGGTGAAGAAAATTGTAGGAGATTGACCTATTTTTATAAACAAAAGGGGACAAAGTTTAAAAGATAGATTTCAGTCTAAGCTGGGATATGTAAAACAAATAAGTAATAAAATAGGCGTGTTTATATGTTTCACTTGCAACTATTGTCAGTATTTAAAGTTGATGAAGCAGATATGATCATTAGAAATAAAAAAGTCTTTGACTAGAGGTTACAGATTCTAAAGGCAAGATGGAAAATGGGTTAATTTCTTAAGAGCTGCAGTGTGCCCTGAGCAGTTGGATATGAAGTAAGGGAGTTAAAAATACACCACCAGCTTGGGAGGGTGGTACAGCTCTGTTCTCTTTCCTAGTTTAAATATACAATTGAACGTGGAATACAATTAAAATATAGTGTAAAGAAAATATAACACAACATGCAAAATAAAAGAAATCAATAAAGCAATATAAATTACAAGAAAGCAAAAAGAAAACTAGTCTTTCCCTCACAACTGTCTGTGGCATAGTGAGTCTAAATTAAATTGTCGAAATTTTACAACTTCGAATCACTAGACATCGAAGACTAGAGTTGCAAAACATCGAATAAGTAAAAAGTAAAAGGATTTAAGCAGGGGTGCAAGCCCCCTTGCACCCCCCCACACCCCCGCTACTTAAATATACCAACTCTGACATTGCGCTACATCGTAGCAAAGGGAAATATTCCCTTTCCGCACCATACTCCGTTAAGGTGCGATCTCTGAGTTGATATATTTAAGTAGCGGGGGGTGTGGAGGGAGCTGCCCCCCACATGGGGGGGTGCGGAGGGGCTTGCCCCCCTGCTTAAAGCAGTTACTTTTGTTTTTTTTTGTTTTTTACTTTTTTTTTTTTTTAATCAGATGTTTGAGGTTTCAGTACTTCGATCATATGGGGTCAACTATATGGTGTTCGAAGTTCGGAAACTTCGATTATCTGATATAGACCCGGCATAGTCTGAGTGAGCTTTTTCAGTAAAGCCTTGAAATGTTTAATTTTATTCCTTAAATATAAGGCATAGTTTGTGGCTCCACTCTTAGTTCACAGGTGATTAATCTTAATTGACCTTTTCTAATTTCTGTGCGACTCACAAGAGACAAAGTTGTGGTCTGTTCCCTAGTTTAGAATACAGCACTGTATAAAGGAACTAACCACAGTATGGAAAATAGAAAAAGGCAGTGAAGCAATACAAATTGCAAGAAGGCAAAAACTAACCTGAGTTAGAATGAGTTTTTGCAGTAAGGCCGTGCTTAAGTTGAATAGTTTTAGGGTGGTTCTAAAAGGGCATGTCTGGTGCTGTTGGTTAAACAGATATATTATCAAAGCACATGGAGGTGGTAATTTAAGCTTTGGAGCGAGCAATAAAGATGCATCCTATAATTATTATGGACCTTATCAAATTTTTACGAGAAATACTCAGCTTTTCAGCAGGGAATATTATTTATAGGTGGGGACTGGAACTTGATTTGCAGTAATGAGTGTGTGTTGGGGTACCTAGATAGGAAAATATAACAAAAGAGAGTAGATTTCTGAAGAAATTTATGAAAATATTTGGTATGGATGATGAGTAGTAGTAGTAGTAGCAGCAGCTCAGACAGAATTTGCATAATAATCCCCAAGGTACAATAACTGGGCTAGACTGGATAGAAATTATATTTCACAAGAATGTGTGCATTTAACTGAAAACTTTGACATCCATCCAGTAACTATTCCAGATCATGCACCAATAAAAACTGAGATAAAATTGCAAGTTAATAAAAAAAAAAAAAAAAAAAAAACACTGACGCTTTCCTACCTACCTACCTGGTAAAAAGAGGAGTTTAGGGAATGGATAGTAGAAATTATTTGTGAGTTATTAGAGAAATAGAAATGTCTTTTGAAGTAATAGTGAGTGGAGTGGGATAAAAGAAAAATGGAGTATAATAACAGGGTAAAAATAAAAGAGAAAGACGTATGGTTAGGAAGAATAGAAATTATTTAGAGAGTCTGGCAGAGGTTATGGTTTTACAGAACAAGTGGAATCTCTCAGAAAAAGAAGAGGAACTGCAAAGTGCCAAAAGAGAGAACAAGAGTATTTGGATAATATGCATGAGTTCAGAAAGATTAAGTAACTATTTCTGATAACTCCAGAGCACAAAAATATTTAGCACAATGACTTAGGCAGCAGAAAGAGCACATATAACAGGAAAACTAGCTGGAAGTCCTATAGCTGTATTAGAGATATTTTGGAAATAGAAATTTATGTGAAGTAGAAAAATGTGGCTATAAAGAAAGACCACAAATGGAAATACTTATGGAAGACTTTATGCGAAGGTTAGAGTTAGATGAGGCTATACATCTAATAGTTAAGATGGTGGAGACGAGATAAAAACGATGTATAATTAATTTGCAGGAAAGTCTCTTAGAACAGATGGTATTCACATTGAATTTCAGAAGTCGGGAGGGAAGAAAGTGATAAATATCTTGAATATTTTCTCTAACAGTATTTTACATTTACAACCAGTACCAACTACCTTTATCTGCAAACTCCTTCAAAAACTTAAACCTTGCACCCCTTCTGCAGACTGTCTCCCAGAAGAATACCTTCAAATCGCTGCTAAAGCCATCGCATACCCTGTTTCCATCCTTATAAACAGAACTATCTCTGAAGGTTACATCCCTTCTCTATGGAAAATCTCCCATATAATCCCCTTACACAAAGGAGGTAAGTCCACTGAAACCTCCAACTACCGTCCAATTGCTTTACTCTCCCCTTTAGCTAAAATCATGGAAAAATGTATGCACCATCAACTACTTCAGCACCTTCTCCACAATAACTTGCTTGCTAATTGCCAACACGGTTTCAGACCCTTTCATAGTACTACATCTGCCCTACTAACTTTTACTGACTGTATTAACAAGAATCGAAACAACAACTCTCTCTCATCTGCTCTATTTATCGACCTATCTAAAGCCTTTGACATGGTTAATCATAACCTACTTATCAATACACTAAAAGCACAACATCTTGACCAACAAGCAGTCCTTTGGTTTAAATTCTATCTTGAAAACAGAAAGCAGGCAGTACTCTGGGACAATAAACTATCCACACCCCTCCCAGTGGACACTGGTGTACCCCAAGGCGGTATCCTATGACCTCTTCTTTTTTCCATTTTCATTAATGATCTCCATACTGCTTTTCCACAAACTTCCTGTATACAATATGCTGATGACTCTACACTTATCTGTACTGCCAAATCTTCCTCCTCCCTCCAGACCCTTACCCAAACTGTATTTAATAAAGTAGAAATATGGTTTACCCAACGCTGCCTCCTCCTCAACCCCAAAAAAAACAAAACTTTTACTATTTACTCCCACCCGAAAATCACCGCAAATCCACTTTACCATTACCTCTAACAATGGTACTTGTATTTCCCCAGACTCTACCGCTCGTCTCCTTGGAATAACTATTGACCATAACCTCACCTTCGATGACCATGTTAACAATGCTATAAAAAACATCAATAAAAAACTAGGCTCTCTGTACAGAATTAAACCCTTTCTTACCCCATTAGCTAGGAAATCTATTGCCCAGACTCAGCTTACATCTTCCCTGTTCTATGCATCTGCCATATATACCAATCTATCTAAACATAATCTTTCCAAGCTGGAAATGAGCTATAATAACATCACTAGATTTGCCACTGGCTCCCCTTATAGAACCCACCACTGTTGCAACCTGCAACAACTCTGTTGGTTAGAACTACAGACCCAACTACAATATAATCAACTTCTGATTGCTCAAAAAATTCTCCACCACCCTACTAACACCCCTATCCTTTCTAATCTGATCTCCCCATACAAAAATCTTACAACACTACGCTCAGCTAACAAGTTACACATTGCCAACAATATATCAAATAACAAAGCAGGAGATTCACTCTTTTCCAGTGTGGTTGGTAGAATCTGGAACAAGCTTCCTGACGCACTCACTTCTCTCTCCTCTACACAACTCTTTAAGAAACACCTCAGATATTACCTAAAAGGACAATGGCTTTGTCCCTGCTCTAAGTCTGATTAAAACATACTTTTACTTTTTCGTCCCCTCCTCTCATGCTTTTTAACTAACCCCACCCCTGTGAGTCACTGATTTTTGACTACCAACCCCTTTTTACCTGCTCTTTCTCCTGCCTTGTCTCCACTTTATTTTTTCTTTCTTTTCTTTTTTCTTTTCTTTCCCTTACTTTGTGATTTTGGATTTAAGTTTCTTGTCTCTCAAATGAATGTCGATGCTTAATTATGTTAACTGTTGCATGATTGTATTTGCAACCCCTCTGCAGAATTAAAATATGATTATGCTGTATCTACTCTGTCTCTGTACAGTGTTCACAATACTAACTTCTGTACTTGTTATGCTGTATAATTGTAGCTAGTCTTTTTTGCTAAGTTTTTAATACTTTAATGAATTTGTACATGGAGCTTTTCTCCCCGGGCCTCTGCTGAAGATGGATATGTATCCAGCTAGACTAGCCCGGTCAACAAAAATAAATAAAAATAAAATAATAGGATGGGAAGCTCCAACATCCTGGATGAAAGCTGTAGTGTCTGTATTATCCAAAGGTGGTAAATACCTGTCAGACCCATCTTCATAAAGACCCATTTCTGTTTTAAACCGTGATTATAAAGTGCCTGTACTAGCTAAAAGAATGATGGGGATGCTGCTGAAATTGATATATATATATATGTATAAAATTATGGTTTTGTGAACTAGAGTTAAATATTTGACAACATTAATAGAACAATCATGATGCAGAGGGAAGCAGTGTTTAAGAAAATGCTACTTTTGGTGTAGAGGTTCTCCTGTTTGATTCTCGGCTGGAGTGCCTTCAGTGTGGAATCTGCATGTCCTCCCTGTGGTCTAATGGCCTCCGAAAGACATGCGTGAATAGGCGTGCCTTCGTTGAAGGTTGGGCGTCAGGCTGGCAACTCGGCACTATAAAAAAAAATCTACTACAATCATTACTGGACTGGAGTTCCTCTGTGGCGACCCCTAACTGGGTAAAAGCTGAAAAGACAAACAAACTACTTTTGGTGTAGAGTCTTGATGCACAGAAAACACTTGACAGAGTAAACTGAGATTTTGTGAGTAGGGCAGTGGAAGCATTTGTATTCCCTGATACAACAGTAAGGTTAATCAGAAGGATATCTGAAGGATCGGAGGGAAGAATTAAAGTGGGAGGGTTCCTCTGTCATAAACTGTGTTTGAACAGAGGTAGTAGGCAGGGGTGTCCTCTTCCTCCTTTGTTGGTTGCTTTATATTGTGAGCCATTAGCAAAGAAAATAAGGGACTCAGAAATGCAAGGATGTAATTGCAGTGGTAATGAAGAAAAGTTGGGTTTCTTTGCAGATGACATTATTTTGTAACTGATAAATCCAGAAAAGGATGTATCAATGGTGTGGAACATTTTGAAAGTGTTTAAAGTCTTAGGGATATAAAATTAATCAAGATAAAACAAAGGCTACACCTATAAATTAAGCACCCACACACAAACTGGTTAACATGTATCCACATTTATGGGGACATAAGATGAAGTATGTAGGAGTTTGGATTCAAAAGGCTTATGTTTTGACAGCTGAAGATATGTGGGAGGAGACTAATCAAAATAAAACATGAAATTTGAGAAACTAGAAGCTCTTCTCTATGGATATAAACAGTAACATACAAAAAGTGAAAATCCTTTTAGTCCCTTTAATTTAACATACAGATCAGGCATGTTTTTGTCAGTCAGAGGAGGAGCTGTGGACAATAATAGAGTTGAAATAATTTTATCTGTCAGAGAGAAGAGGGCAAGAGTTAAGTGGGATATTTTGGTCCTTCCAGTAGAACGAGGTGGTTTAAGGGGTTAGCACTTTCATGATGGTTAAGGCCATTTACCTCACAGACACAAGATAAAAGGTTTGATTCTCTCCCTTCAATGAGGTTCATCATTCTTTAGCAAGTACTAGGCTAGCTGCCCTTGTGGGCCATTTTAAGCCTAGCCAACTTCACATAAAGATTAGAATCAAACCCTGTACTTTGTGCCTGTGAGGTAACATTTAAAACATTGTACCAACCCCTAACCTTTGTCTGGTTATTGGCTAGACTTTTATAGTTATAGATTCATAGGTTGGTACTAGGCTATCGGCCCTAGGGCCTATACAAGCCTAGCCGTAACAATTCCCTGGATATTTCTTCCGTCAAAAGTGGAAAGGAGTGGTGATGAAGCAAGGGAAAAGTTCAATAAATAAGGAGAGAGGGGAATTCTGGATGCATATCATTAAGAAAGATAATAGCAACCATGCAGAATGTTAGTCATAAAGTAGCTGAAAGTTTTCTAAAAACCATGCCAAAATAAGAATGAAAAAAGGAGATTTTTCCAATACAGATGACTGCAAGTAGGAGTACATAAAATAGACTGGGGAAGTTGGAATTTACTGGAGAAAACTGGCAAATAAACCAAGGTGTTGAGAGCAATTAACTAGAGCGGGATGAAACCAAGAAGACATTTGGACTACAGGCTAAAGACTGCCTTTCCTATCATGGACTGATATCAGAGTATAGGCAAAGAGAAGTGAATAGGGAAAGCTTAAGTGAGAGATCTGTTGTAGTAGAGTTTTTAGTTGAGACGAGAACTGAAGCTGTTAAAAAATAATTAGGGTATAGAAGATATTGCACAATAACTTTTAAGAATCAGAGGAGGTTAGAAAAGATTGGGAAGTTAGACTGGAAAAACAATTTACAAGGGAACAATGAGAGGTTTTATGTATGGCTCTCAAGTGTGCAGTGATGTCCAGAAAGTTTAGGATTTTTGCTGGAAAGTATTTGCGTATCTATTTTTCTACCCAAGCAGACTTCAGAGTAATTTTCCTCCAGCCAATGGCAAATATTGAAGATGTGACAGGGGAGAAAGAGGCAACTGGGAACATATGTTTTGGGTGTTTGAGCTGTAAGATTTTAAAAATTCATTACAGAGTACTATCAAAGAAATATTGGAGGAGCAAATGGCTGTAAGGAAATTCATCTGATGTCCTTTTTATTTCTCAGGGAATGGGTTATGGATCCGATCCTTGGATTCTACTCAGCCGCATACTTAGGTTCGTAGGTAGGTATTAGGCTGTCGGCCCTGGGGCCTATACAAGCCCAGCCAAAAAAGGTACCCTGGCTTTTGCCACCCAAGAAAATTATTTTCCTGTGCCACTGTCGAGCAGAGCCACAGAGGTGATCCCCGGGGTGAATTTCCTATTTCCCATCAAATTATCAAGATTTTTCTTGAGTGCTAATGAGGAGCTTTATTTGATATAGATAGGTAGTTTATTCCAGAGTATGGGAAGTCTCTGGGACAGGAATCTATCTCTCCGGCATGTTCTGTTTATTGTGGTGACAAGGTTTAGGTCCCTAGAGCGTGTAGCTCGGAGGGATTGGGATTTCTTTAAGTGGAGCTTTGGGTTGGACATAGCTTTGTATGTTAGGCAGAGATCACCTCTGAGTAGGCGATATGCGATGGAGTAAAGCTGGAGTTTTTTGAGACGGTCTGCGTAGGGCATCTGTTTGAGGCCGGTAATCCTCTTAGTGAGTTATTTCTGTGGCCTTTCCAGTTGTTGTAGATGTCTTGTGAGGTACATTCCAAAAGGGGCATTGTACTCTATAATGGGTCTAATGGGTGATCAGTAGAGGGGAACAATGACCTCTTTTTTTCTGGATGAGAAACTTTTTGTGATGAGGTGTGCCACGTAGAAGGATTTCCTGACTACTGTGGCGATGTGATCATCAAAGGAGAGACTACTGTCCACCTGTGTCCCAAAGTCTCTTATCACACTTTCGGTGTTAAGTATACTACCGCCTATGTTGTAGTTCATGGGTACAGAGTTTTTACCAAAGGAGATGACAATGCACTTTTTGGCATTGAGCTTGAGGCCATGGCTTTGACACCAGGCATCTGTCTCAGTGAGGCCCTTTTGTAGGATGTTCACATCGTTAGGAGTTTCAATTATGGCTCCTTGTTTGCAGTCATCTGCGAACTTCGTTAGCCAAAGATCTTCTGTGTTAGGCTGTACTTCAGAGAAGTAGATACCAAACAGGAGAGGACCCAGGACTGAATCCTGTGGTACTCCACTTGTCACTGGTCTGAAGTCGGATTTGGAGTCTGCTACTTTCACAGTGTGGGTTCTGTCAGTGAGCCAGTTGGCAACCCATCTTGTGACATAGGGATTTATACCTAGTTTAGTGAATTTATCTATAATTCCAGAGTGGGGGATGGTGTTGAAAGCCTTGGCAAGATCTAGATAGGCTGTGTGAACCACCTTACCCTTGTCTACGGCTTTGGTGACTGCTTCAAAGAAGTCTATCAGGTTTAGGAGACATGATCTGCCTTTTACAAACTCAAACTGGGTGGGGTCCAGAGTTTGGAGATTACCAATGTCTTTGTTTATAAGTACCATGAGGATACGTTCCATGGCCTTGCAGACCAGGCTCGTCAGGCTAATAGGGCGGTAGTTCCTGGGGTCCGTGGTGGCTCCCCCCTTGTGGAGTGGGATAACCATCACTGTGTGCCATTCAGCAGACACAAAGCCTGAGGTGAGGCTATGATTGAACATGGTACTTAGGTGGGGTGCCAGTTCATTCTGTAGTTCATGTAGAACACACCCTGGGATGTTGTCTGGTCCCATGGATGCTGTGTTCTTGGCTTTGGAGAGTGTGGTTTTTACCTGTGCAGCCGTGATTACAGGAACTTTGCATTCTTCTGGTATAGAGATGGGCTCTTTAGGGGGTGAGAGGCGGGTAAAGTTAGCACTGAACCTATCTGCCAGGATGTTGGCAATATCAGTTGGGTCTGTATATTTAGTGCCATTGTGCTGTAACTCAGAGCAGATCTGAGTGTTGCCATTGAGATTCTTGACATCATTATTGAATGCTTTGTGGTTGTCTTCAGAATCAGTGGCGATTTTGTTTTCGTAACTAGCTTTGGAGGATTTTATCAGGGATCGCAGCTTCTTACTGAGGCTGACCAGGGAGCTCCTCCACTCATGGGATTTTACTCTCTTTTGCAACAGTTTCTTCCTTCTGTTATACAGTTTGTTTATGGCAGGGGACTACCAGATTGGGTTCCTTTTTTTGGAGGATAGCGTCTTGGTTCTGTTTGGGATAGCACGATCCATGCACTCATGTAAGTGCTTATAAAGTGCACTTGTGTAGAATTCAGTAGTCGTAACTGTATTGTCCATCTGCATGGGTGTCATGAAATTCACTACTTCTGTCTTAAGAAGCATGAAGTTGGCTTTGGAGAAATTATTACCATGGTTTCCTTAATGGGGGGGGGGGGGCAAGATGTGGATATCTAGGGTAATTAGATCGGACCAATGAGGCGTTGGCTTCAGGTGTGGAACTCCGGTCACTCATGTTGGTAATGACTAGATCTAGGATATTGTTGCCCCTGGTGGGGGTGTGGATAGGTTGATCCTGGGCATTGGAGTTTTTGAATTCCAGAAAGCGTTGAGCGAAGGAGTTGGTACATGAGTAGTTTTCCCAGTTAATGGTGGGGTAGTTGAAATCGCCCATTATTAGGGTGTTTGGTTGAACCCTAATATTTTCCAGTACATCAAGAAAAGAGGAGTGAGAATCCTGGGGCATAGTTGATCTGTAGCAAGCTACAATTTGGATTGCAGTTTTGCCCAGAGTTAGTTGCACTTGGATACCCTAAGCTGCATTATGTTGAAAAACTAGCCTGGAGGTGTGGATATCCTTAATGAATATGGACACACCTCCGCCTTTGGTGTTCTGGTCCATTTTACATGGCCGAAAAGTGTGGTTTGAGTTATAGCCTGGTAGTGCAGTGGTGCTCTCTAAAGCCTTGAACCAGGTCTCAGTCACTGCACAGATATCAATGTTTTCCATTTTAAGGAGTGTCTCGAGTGAGTGCATTTTGAGATTTAGACTTCTAGCATTGAGTAGCATCACCCTCAGTTTTTGCTTGCCTGTTCTGTTACGGTGGTGGATTTCTCATTTGAACTTTGCCTAAAAAGGGCACTATAGGGGCATCAAGAACCTTAGCCAGTATCTGGAATCCCAGGGGTGACAGGTGCAGGCCATCTCTGGCAAAGCATCGTGGTCTGTCGACCATGTCATCCCAGGCAGACAGATACTGGATCCCTTTAGAATGGCACCAGAAGCTTAGCCAATTGTTGAAGTCAATCATTTTGTCCTTGTACTGCGGCATCATTCTGGGTGATTGCAGAATGCTACTCAGGGCTAGGGTCATACCTCCCTGGGCTACAAGATCAGAGAGCTCTTCCATGTCTCTTTTCATGTAGTCCAGGAGGTACGTCTCAGGTCGTTCACACCAACATGGACAATGACAGAGTCATATTTGTACTGGTTGTGGAGTGACCTGAGTGCGTGGGTTATGTGGTGGATCCTGGCACCCAACAGGCAGCTTACAGTAGCCTTGTCCTTGTTTAGCCTGGTGAGTGGGACATCAGTGTTCCTGACTATAGAGTCACCTATGACTAGTGTGTTGGATACGTTGTTTTGCCTTATTGGTTGTAGTTTAGTGGCACACTGAGTCTGCGGGCTATGTGTCATTTTGGTTGTGTTCGGGGGGTGGAGGTTGCTTGCATTTCTGCTTTGTTGGTCTCTGTTGCTTGAGCAGATTTATATTGAGAGCCTCCGCGAATGTTTTTGTGTTTTTATGTGTGGATTTTGGTGGTGTAGATTTAGTGAGACTGTGATGAGTGTGGTGTGGTGCAAGTGTTTACCTTCTCCTCTTGACTGTCAAGTTCAGTCTTGATTGGGGAGAGCTTTACCTCCAGTTTGGCTAGATAAGTGCATCTCTCACAGGTTGTAGTGTTGGGTGGTAGGAGGAGAGGGTTGTCTTTGTACATGAGGCAATTTCTACATTGCCCCAAGATGCCCAGATTCATCAGATAGACAGGAGAGAACACTGGGTGCTGACCCTTGGACATGCCTGAATAAAAAACTACTTTCCTCTAGATAAGGAAGGAAAGTGAGTACAAGAACTGTTTTTCTCTAAGCAAGTGAGGAAAGTAAGTACCAAAACTGTTTTCCTCTAGGTAAAGAGGAAGGTTGAGTGTTATAATAATTAGTAGGTTGTTTAGTGCTTACAAGTTCTGAACAAGTGCCTATCACGAATAAGCAAATTCAAGTGCTAAAACTAAGAAGCTGTATATGGACTAAACTAGTTACAGGAAAGGGGGGGAAACAAGTGCAAATGCGGGCTTTTAAATCAGAAAGTTGAGAGAGATGGAAAAACTGCCCAAACAGCCAATAACTACAATTTCTGGGCCAGAACCACTCCTTATGTGGTAGATAGGTTACCTAGTGCTTACCACTCCCACTGATAAGCTAGAAGGCTTCCCTCCAACACAGAAAGCTTGGGGAGGGGGGCGCTCAGGAGCTTACATACAGTCCTGGATACAGCAAATCTGAATCTGGACTACACTAGTTACATGACATGAAAGGTATATATATATATATATATATATATATATATATATATATATAAGTAGCTAAAACAGCAGTAAAAACAATTCAAATGCATTGCAAGCTAGCACACTGGAGTATGTAGCAATGTTAGACCAAACAATTTAAAAAATGCAATTAAATTAAAAATGACTAAAAACAAGTGCAGGAGTCTATTAGGTAGAATGAGGTAAAGAGATGGGAATGGGGGGAGTGTCCCAGATCAAATCTACAGTGGGCTGGGCAACTGCAAAAGCCTCCAAATTTAAACAACAACACAGGAATAGGGAGGGTCGGTATGGTAAAACCAACACCTTCAGCAGAGATCTGAAAATCTATACAGTGAGGCAAAAATAACAGTGCACAACTCTGAAGTCAGCCAGCAATAATATAAAATCAGTCAAACAATTACCAGTACACAACTCTGAAGTGCCAGAAAAATATACTCAGCTCTGCATATCTCCAGATAGTTTGAAGAGCACTCTGTCAGGACACAGGAAGGCTCCAGCAATGATATGCAGACTTTTACTAAGAGGGTCTAATTTTATGCAAGTAGTACTTAAGATAGTCAGATAACACACGATGTAAAACCAGTTATACCAACTTAAGACACAGAGAAATGGGGGGGGGGCACATTCAGCAGAGATCTGAAAAATTATACAGTGAAGCAGAAATAACTGCACAACTCTGAAGTCAGCCAGCAATGATAGAAAATTAGTCAGACAACAATTACCAGTACACAACTCTGAAGTGCCAGAAACTTCAGACGTTGAATCCAACTGTCAAGCTCAGTCCTCTACCTAGTGCCCTAGTTCATCCCCAGCACCTCAGATCTCATTAGCTGCCATCACGCACAGATTTGGGATCCTTCTCCACAGCGTTCATTATAGTTCTTATTTTTGTAAGTAAAAGGTTTATCTTCTTTTAGTTAAATTCTTCCTCTTTTATTACTGTTAAATTTCTCTTAGTTTTCAGACTTGGGTTTCTACTATTTATATAGTAATCTCTTAAATTTACTATTCCTAGTATTTTGTCTTTCTAATCCTTTCCCTTTCCTCTGTCACTCCTACCCTTTTCAGTAGGGTAATTCTTTTTATTTCCCATTGGTGGTATTCGTCTTGCATCCAAAAAAAGAAAACTTTTAATGCTCTTTCTTTATCTTTCTCTGTGGTTTGTAGTGCCATTGTCCACAAACCAACAGACTTGAAGAAATGCATTTCTTGTGGGCATAAAATCCCTAATTTGGTTGCCCTCAAGGAGTGCATCTATTGCTTAGAGCTGCTCATTTAAGCACAAACTGTTCAATCTATCATCCTCTTCAGGTGCTCAGACTCCCAGTAAGCCTTCAAAAGCTGCAGCAGAGCATAGGAAGTGTTTGCCTCTGAAGTCTTGCAAGACTCCCTTGGAGCCACCTTAAAAAGTTTCGAAATTGTTGGATCTGACTTTGTTGGACCTGAAAAGACATTTGGATCTGAAGCAATCGGATCCTGTTTATCCCTCTATCAGTCCTACAACTGAAATTACAGATCCTAAGTCTACAGATCCTAAGCTTAGCACATTCTACACTCCGGGAACTCATTCTCCTGAGTTTCTCGTAGATCCTATCTCCCCTCAACTCCATTCCCCTTTTATGCAGACACCAGAACAGTACTCCAGACCTCAGTCAACTACTTCATCAGGTCCTCCGGGAGTCTTTCCAAAGAGGGTGTGTGGGTATGTTGATGTGAAAATTCTTCAGATCCAGTTCAGATCCAGAAGGGGGTTATCTCAACTTTGATGATATAGGATCCATCGCTGCCCCTTGGAGCATCTGCACTGGACAGCTCATGTCTGGTTCCCTCCTCCAGGCACGGATCAGGTCTGAGTTGGGATCTACCCATATTGGAACACTTGGCTCCACTGCTGGTGGCCACGACTTATCCAGGTACATCTGCCTTTGTGGTTGTGGAAAAGAGCCTTCTCTCATACTAGAGATCTTGTCTCTCATCCTCCCTTGGATCTTAAACCTATTCCATCTTTGGTTCAGCACTGAGTCCATCAGACCTATTCCACAGGGACAGCCAGTTCCGCCTACCTTCCAGTCTGTTCCTGTGACGATGTGAGGCATTGTCATCTGTGCCAAGGAGAGTGGAGCAGTGCATGTGTGACATATGCCAGCATGATTGGCTGGAGTTTTTTTGTACAAATGAATGTGTTAAAAATGTATCAGCAGTGTTAAAACTGATTAAATAGTTACAACTGCATTCAATATGCAGACGATTTTACACTAGTATGCTCAGCATACTCCCCATCAGAACTAATTTCTCTTACTCAAAATGTTTTTAACATTGTAGAAACATGGTTTAGAAAATGCTGCCTCCTTCTTAATGCCAAAAAAACAAGCTCCTTCTCTTTACTCCCACTACCAAGTCCTCCCCGATAGATTTCTCAGTCACTTCCAATAATGGCACTATTATATTCCCCGACTCTACCACTAAACTGTTAGGAATTACCACTGACAATAACCTTACATTTGATTACCATATAAATAACACCATTAAAATTGTCAACAGAAAAATAGGCTCCTTCTATAGAATCAAACCTTTCCTAACCCCAACAGCCAGAACCAAGATTGCTCACTCCCATCTAATCTCAACTCTTCTGTACGCCTCACCTATATATACTAACCTAAAGAAAAATAATCTTAACAAACAAGCAACTTCCTATAATAACATCGCCAGATTTGCCACTGGCAATCCCTTTAGAACCCACCACTGTCTGAATCTTTGGCAGCTAGACTGGCTTGAATTCCAAAACCATCTGATAATCTCCCAACTCACCATTGCCCACAATATATTTTACCAACCCAACACCACCCCTATACTCTCCAATCTCTTAATCCCCTATAAAAATCTGAATTCCCTACGTTCTTCTAGCAAACTCCTCGCTAGCATAACCAAGTCTAACAACATGGCTGGTGACTCTCTGTTTACTAACACAGTGGGGAAAAAACTGGAACCAGCTACCCACTGAACTAACTCTACTCTCTTCCTTGCCTCTCTTTAAACAAAAACTCAAAAAACACCTCAAAACGCACTGGTTATGCCATTGTAGCAACCCCCGACTAACCACCCACTTTCACTACTGATACTTCCTCTCCCAAATAAACTTACTAACATTTTAAAGCTAATTCAGGCAAGCAAGGCTGTTACTGTTTGAACGCTAATCAACATACTGCTGAAATATTTCTACTTTGATGTGAAAAATTCCTTATGAATCTTATTGTGCTACATTTTTTGTCGCTTTTTCAAGTGTAAATATCTTCAGTATGTTATTATTACTTGTACTTTTTTTTTTTAAATCCTTTCATTTACCATGTAACAGCATTTTTAATTTTGTATTTTGTTGGAGCTTTTCTCCCCGGGCCTCTACTGAAAATGGAAATATATCCAGCTAGACTAGCCCGGTTAACAAATGTAAAATAAAAAAATAAAATAAATAAATAAATGAATAAAAACAAAAAACTAAAAGAGGCACACCACGACAATCGAAGCTAACCCTTTAATTCCACAAGTAAGCGCTTTCACATCCCTTCAGACGCTTCATCAGACTTTAAAATACAAGGAAGATGAACTTCTTAAATAGTGACACAAAACCATTAAACCAGTGAAATGACTGTCTTAATTAAAGCATTCATTAGTGTTTTAAAGGTACAAAGACAAAGCAATTAGAACTCTTCATTCATACTCCACTTAAAATGTATGTGTAATACATTCATACCCAGATAACTTCAAACTCTGCAACCAATGAACATACATATTTTGACAAAAATATCATTCTAAAAACACTTGTTAAAAAAAAAATATATATATATAAATATATATATATATATATATATATATATATATATATATATATATATATGTACGCAAACACATATAACATTTCATTCTAAAAACTTTATTTTGTAGAATATATGTAAAACTACAATCCACTCTGCTACAGGCCCCATGAAGGCTCAGTGTCTCTCCAACCTAACACCACTCTTAAGTATTCAACTCCGGTACCACCTTTAACATTCCTATAAGAAAAGTGCAGTCCGGGTCTGAACTGTCCGCAAACAGCTACAGTTAACTTTGAACCTAACACCACTCTTAAGTATTCAACTGCGGTACCACCTTTAACATTCCTATAAGAAAAGTGCAGTCCGGGTCTGAACTGTCTGCAAACAGCTACAGTTAACTTTGAACCTAACACCACTCTTAAGTATTCAACTCCGGTACCACCTTTAACATTCCTATAAGAAAAGTGCAGTCCGGGTCTGAACTGTCTGCAAACAGCTACAGTTAACTTTGAGTATGTGTCTGACTGTTTGAGCCAAACTCCATTTTCCCCTGGAGAGCACTGTGCTTTGGCTGTAAGCAGCCCTCCCCCACCACCACCACCACCACCACCACCACCACCACACACACACATCTTCCACTTTCTCTTATTCCCTTCTGTTAGCAAATAGTATCAATAACTGATCTATACTGTGTGTTTGTTTATTTAAACTATACCACAGTAGCCTACTGATACAAGGTTATCCTGGTTTTCCACCTGAGAAATTAAGACAAGACTTACAGTTTCAGAGCAGTCCTTGGTCAATTGTGATTGTTCTTAACACATACTTGTCTTGCTTTGGCTCATTAGCAGCAGTACAAAGAACTGCCTGTTCACACCCTTGTTCTCCCCTCCCCTTCCCTGTTTATTACCTTAAGACAATCCCAGAGTTAATAAATATTACCTGTGGCAGGCACCATTTGTAAAACTACAATCCACTCTGCTACAGGCCCCATGAAGGCTCAGTGTCTCTCCAGTAAGTGTTTTACAACTGTAAATGCCTATTTATGTTGAATTGTATTAGACATTTTACAACTGTATACGTTTATGTTGAATTGTGTTAGACATCTAATATGTTTTATGCTTTATTTTTGATATTACTATGGCATGCACCAAGTTGTTACTAGTATAATAATATGTATGGTCTATTTGCATAGCTGCACCTTGTTCACTAATGTTATTCATGTAATAGTGTTGTGTGTAGACAGCTCATACTAGTGTCTAAATTATTTCTATAAGTTTGTGCTGTTACTGGTGGATAGAATCACATTAGAGAACCACGACAGATTGCTGCTCGCTATATTTTTATCTGTTGCTGCATAGCTGTCTGGTTTTTGTTTTCTAATGTTCTTCCAATTGGCTCAGTATCTGCATATACTAAGTAGTGGTTCAGGACATTGCATGTGGTAGCTATTTGCTCAGTGTGTTTTTTATAATCTTTCTAATATATATTTACCATCTCAAAAGTGCTTACTCCTCTCTGTACTCTTCTTTTCTAGACCTAACACCACTCTTAAGTATTCAACTCTGGTACCACCTTTAACATTCCTATAAGAAAAGTGCAGTCTGGGTCTGAACTGTCTGCAAACAGCTACAGTTAACTTTGAGTATGTGTCTAACTGTTTGAGCCAAACTTCATTTTCCCCTGGAGAGCACTGTGCTTTGGCTGTAAGCAGCCCCCCCCCCCCCACCACCACCACCACACACACACACACACACACACACACACACACACATACACACATCTTCCACTTTCTCTTATTCCCTTCTGTTAGCAAATAGTATCAATAACTGATCTATACTGTGTGTTTGTTTATTTAAACTATACCACAGTAGCCTACTGATACAAGGTTATCCTGGTTTTCCACCTGAGAAATTAAGACAAGACTTACAGTTTCAGAGCAGTCCTTGGTCAATTGTGATTGTTCTTAACACATACTTGTCTTGCTTTGGCTCATTAGCAGCAGTACAAAGAACTGCCTGCTCACACCCTTGTTCTCCCCTCCCCTTCCCTGTTTATTACCTTAAGACAATCCCAGAGTTAATAAATATTACCTGTGGCAGGCACCATTTGTAAAACTACAATCCACTCTGCTACAGGCCCCATGAAGGCTCAGTGTCTCTCCAGTAAGTGTTTTACAACTGTAAATGCCTATTTATGTTGAATTGTATTAGACATTTTACAACTGTATATGTTTATGTTGAATTTCAAGCCTGTACTCCAATCTGCTTACTTACACTATCAGACTATTTACCCCACTCATAGGACCAAAAACTGGGACTGGGTTAGCCCCACTCCGCTTCGCCCTCGCTACGCTCGGGCTCGCTTCGCTCCCCTCCCTGCCCCCTTATCCCACCCGCCCCCACTGTATCTACATTTATAGCCACTAGGCCACACCCCTACTTCCTCTCCAACCTACACAACTTCCTCTCCAATTTCCCCCACCACCACTTTACTGTTTAACCACTACTATTCCTCTGAAGCACATTGACCCCACCCATTGATGACATATAACATGTCTATAAATAATTATAAACTCCTTCCTCTTATCTTACCACTCTTAATTCTGCCATACTTTCTTACTAGCTATGAAAATCTCACATTCGTAGGTTTCTCTTATCCAAAATGCCAAACCAAGACCCCCCTACCTCCACTGACTGCGGAACTTGCCCACTACTACACTACCCCAAAAATGATAAATTCCAACCACTTGCTTCTAAAAAAAACCACTCCAATCAACACCAAAATCCAAATATGAACTAAAACTACTATTCAAAATTATTAGACTACTAGCGTATCTCAGAAAAAACATAACCAAAGATGGGGACATCCATCCTAATCCAGGCCCAACCTTAACTCAAAATCCTACCAGCCCACCACTCTCCCACCGACTGGTCAACTTCCTCCTAATATGCCACTTAAACATTAGAAGCCTAAACAATAAGATACATAGCCTGCATGCTGTACTAGCCACATACCTCCCCAACATAATGTGTCTATCTGAAACATGGCTCGCCATCAACCAAAGACAATGAGATCCTGCCTCCTGGTTACAATATACTTAGGGCAGATAGAGTAAAGAAAAGAGGAGGTGGAATAGCCGTCTTATATAATAGCACACTTAACATCATAACTAACCCTGTACAACCACCCCAGGTCTCTAACGCTGAAATACTAGCTCTAAAAAGTCTACTAAATAATCATAAGGGCATTAACCTAATTGTCACCTATATTCCCCCTGGGAACAATGTAGAAACACTAGAGGTCATTCTACATTGGATAGCCAACAACTACCCTCAAGAAACCATTGTCCTGGGCAATGTTAATATTGACTGTAACCAATGCACAGCACAGTCCAACCCCATCCCTGTTAACCTACATGGATTCTCTCAGATAATATCATCTACCACACGTACAGGTAACAATAACCAAAAAGAGAGTATACTAGACTGGATACTCACCAACAGTCATCCCCAGAACTATATGTCTGGAACTCTCCCTAATGATCTTAGTGATCACCTGCTCACATACGTCATGAAAGACAAAATTAATTGTGCAAGCTTACCTATTTATAGGTCTATCAGATCCAAGAAAAACTTTGACCCAACTAAATTTCAACTTGAACTCAAATCATGTAACTGGACAAAACTAAAGTTCCTTCCCCTTGATGAGGCAGTGTCATCATTTAACAATTCATTCCTTACTATACTTGACTCGCATGCCCCTAAACGCTCAATAAGAATTAAAACTCAACTAGCACCCTGGCTAACAACAGACACCAAAACCAAAATAACAACTAGAGACAAAGCGTGGGATAAATGGCACTACCAAACTACCCTAGATCGTATCAAATTCCAACAACTTAGAAATGAGACTAAAAAAGCCATCATACTAGATAAGAAAAATTACTTCTACAATCTGCAACATAAACATCAGAATAACCCTCAAAAGTACTGGGCAGGCATAAATAAACTTCTCCAACCAGGCAAATCCACTACTCCGACCCCAGGAACATTATCTGACAAGAGCCAAGAAGATATAGCCAATTCATTCAATACTTTCTTCACAGAAACCATCCAGTCATTAGCTAACCATCTTTCTCCTCCCCACACTTCTATAAACACTATACCCGACTCACCACTCTCTCTTAACTTCCAGCCAGTGTCCACATCCTTTATCAGATCCCTTTGAAAAACTGAAGCCAACCACCCTTTCAGCCGATCTTCTGCCGGCTGAATACCTGCAAATTGCTGCAGATGTCGTAGCCTACCCTATCTCAATCCTAATTAACAGAACCATAACCGAGGCCTCAATCCCTCAATTTGGAAAATATCCTATGTTATTCCACTCCACAAAGGAGGTTCATCCACAGAACTATCCAACTATAGACCTATAGCCATACTATCACCACTTGCCAAAATTATGGAAAAGTGCATGCACAACCAACTAATGCTCTACCTAACCCAAAATAAACTACTCACAGACTCTCAACATGGATTCAGACCCCATCATAGTACAACCACTGCCCTCCTCTCTTTTACTGAAAACATTAATCTTAACCGGAATAATAAAAAAATATCCTCCGCTCTCTTCCTGGACCTATCGAAAGCCTTCGATATGGTAAACCATCAGTTACTTCTATATACTTTAAAAACCCTGTATCTAGATACTCCAGCCCTTGACTGGTTTCAAGCTTACCTCACTGGGAGACAACAAGCAGTAATGTGGCAAAACAAGCTCTCCTGCCTACTACCAAGTACCATAGGGGTTCCTCAAGGTTCCATATTAGGACCTCTCCTCTTTTCAGTCTTTATAAACGACATCCAAACAGTCATCCCTGAAGCCACCTGCATTCAATATGCAGATGACTCGACTATAATATGTTCCAATGCCTCTCTTGCAAATCTACTAACTACAACCCAACAAAGCTTCACCAAAGTCGAAAACTGGCTTGCCAACCATCTCCTGATCTTAAATCCAAACAAAACCAAGTTACTTCTCTTCTACCCAACCAATAGATCTCCGACTGAAAACTTCACTATAAAATCCAATAATGGGACCATCATCTCCCCAGACACCTATACAAAGCTATTAGGAGTAAACATTGACAATAAACTCAGATTTGATATACATATCAACCAAGCCATTAAGTCAGTCAACAAGAAACTTGGGACCCTATATAGAATTAAAGCCTTCCTTACCCCGAATGCCAGGGCAGCCACAGCCCGTTCACACCTTCTCTCTACCCTACTATATGCCTCTCCTGTCCTCACTCACCTTAACAAATCTGATCTGGCCAAGCTCTCATCCTGCTATAATCACATTGCCAGGTTCGTTACAGGCCTACCCTACAGAACACACCACTGTACTAACCTGAAGAAGCTTGGATGGATAGAATTCGCACACCTTCTTCACCAGTCCCAACTCGTAGAGGCCTTCAAAATCCTTAAACAACCTGAGAATATCCCAGCACTAAAAAACTTAATGACTCCCTACTCCAATCTAAGCTGCCTTCGCTCAGCAAACAGACTCTGTCCAAACAACTAAATCTCTCAACTTAGGTGGTGACGCGCTATTTGCCAACACCACTGGTAAAATATGGAACTCTCTCCCAAATAACATCACGCTTGCAACTTCTGTAAGTCAATTCAAAAATAGTCTAAAACTCCACTTCAAGTCACACTGGCTATGTCCTTGCTCAAACCCAGACTAGCTCTGTGCCATTAACTAAAACATAAACAACTAGCTAAGATGATAAGTACTTTGTATACTGTGATAAAGAAATATGTATCCTGTCTAACTCTATGTCATTATACTGCCTACCATCCTTGCTAATATGTTATTAATGTTACATTTGTAGTAATCTCTGAAATATTAATGGCAGTCTTGTACTTGTATGTAAATAGCCTGTGTTTTTGTTAAGTTCTTTCAGCTCATTTACTGTACCTAATTATCAATGTAACTCTGTTGGAGCTTTTCTCCCCGGGCCTCCGCTGAAAAAGGACATGTATCCAATCGGACCATCCCGGTTAACAAATGTAAAATAAAAATAATAATAAATAATATGTAGTTCTGTAAAATACATATGTATATATATCATAGGAGTGTCTCCTAATAATCATTTTTCATACTATTAATGAGTCAAAGGGCGATCTTCTAAAAATGGTTTGAGAAACTCTCATTCAAACCATGACCCTTGTCTGCCTGTAACTTAATAATCCATCTACCTATCTGTTTCTCTGTGAAGGTCTTGATATTACCTTTTCTCACTGTCCTGTGTGTCATTTCTAAAACCATAAATGTAAATCTGTGACTAGTCCCTTGCTGTACTGCATGTTTTGCCAAGGCATTCCTTTCATCCAACTTATTGGTGAAGCAAGGCAAACGGGTTCAACAGGAGCACACCAGACGTACAGGTTCCTTAACGCAAATTTATTTTAGTACAGGTTAAGACAGCGTTTTCGCTACTCAAAAATGGTAGCTTCTTCAGAGTGAATGAGTACAAAGATAAAACACACTTATAAAAAGCAGCGGAGTGTTTCACTGATTACATCACTTCCTATCTGCATTTAATTTAATTTTAAAGCGCAAATGTCACCACAAAAACTCAGACATGTGCTCTACTAATTTAAAAACAACATCGCAAGTTAAAAACACACTAAAAAAATTGAAATTACTTAGCTCAAAAAATTTAGTATGTTGCACCAAGCATTTAACCAAGTTGGTAAGTGCCATTACAATAAAAATATATTAGTTTCAACTGATGCAGGACACATATTGTGTAAAAGTTAGTTGAATGAATCAAACTACAAATATGTATTTTTGCTCAAACAAACTCAACAGCTTAAGCTAGGTAAACCCATAAAAGTGAGTTTACATATTAATGAAGTACATATAGGCAGGCATAGACCCTA
Organism: Protopterus annectens; assembly: GCF_019279795.1. Lineage (NCBI taxonomy): Eukaryota > Metazoa > Chordata > Ceratodontiformes > Protopteridae > Protopterus > Protopterus annectens. The sequence goes on along the minus strand of NC_056748.1, from coordinate 1,163,783,000 downwards.
GTAGATATAAAACCTAGATTTCCACCAGTAAATGTGGAGTATACCTTTTTGAAAAATGTGAATAATCAAAGTGCACAATTCTTGGGAAACAAATTAAAATGCAATATTATAGACAATACATTATACAAGCAAATAATAATCTCTACAGTATAGGTGCACTAAAGGAGTAGAACAAGTAAGCCAGCATAAGGATAGGATGACATAAAATACCTAATAATCCCCCGGTACATTACCTTAAATAGGATCTATATTTAAGGTGGGCTGCTATGTTACAGCTGTCATTAAGTCCGGGTGCATTAAACGCATCCAGCTTGAGCTGCCATAACAACTCACGATTTTCTAAAACAATAGAAGTGGGCCCCCCCTGATGGAATCAACGATGTGGTCAATACCCATAAATGAAAATGAATGACCTGGGCAACTTACTAAATGTTTAGCCAGAGCGTTCTCACAATTCTGTTTTTTAATAGCGTAATTATGCTGGTAGATACGGTCTTTAAATCTTCTGTCAGTCTTGCCGACATAATATGCTGCACAGCAAGAGCAGAACGCTACATAGACTATAGATTTGGTGTTACAAGTAATCCTATGGAATATATCAAATTTCTTCCCCTTGATAGAAAAGGAACTGCCAGTCCTTATGTAATGACATTGATTGCAAACGCCACATGCGAAAGACCCTTTTGCTCTACTCTGCATATCCTGACTAGGATATTTTTGCAAAAGTTCCTTAATATTAGGGCCCCTTTTGTAGACAATGCGGGGTTTTTCGCCAAGTTTTTCAACCATCAGTGGGGTACTAGAAATGAAGTGCCAATTCCTGTTCAATATTTCCTGTATTGAACTAGAATTAATGTTGAATGTAGTAATAAAACTACACGGATATTGATTTGAAGTGGCTCCTTCTGTGGGTCTAAGCGTAAGCTGCAAAGATGGAATGGCTTGGACTTCAACTCTTGTTCCCAAATCAGCCTCAACAGATCGTGAACTACCAAGAATAGGATTAAAAAAAACATTTATTCTCTTGAATTCCACCTCTTGAATCAAGTCATCAATTAGCTGGACGGGATAACCACGATTCAAAAATAAACTTTTCAAAAATGTGCATTCAGATAGAAAATCAGACTGATCTGTGCACATTCGAACCGCCCTCACTAACTGACCCTTGACTATAGCTCTCTTAAGTTTGTAAGGGTGTGCACTAGAGAAATGCAGGAATGAATTAACATAAGTTTTCTTCCTAAAAATGACTGATTTTAACTTACTGGACATGAGGTCCTTTGTCAACCTGACATCAAGGTAATCGATGGAATCTATGGCAAAATTGTGGGTAAACTTAAGGAAAGTTGTAGTCTGATTCAAGAAATCAACAAACTCAGTAGCACGTTCAGAATTACCCTTAAAGAGAATGAACACATCGTCAAGGAACCGTGTGTAAAACACGAGCTCTGACTTCCACTCAATGTTGTTTAAGATAAATTGTTTCTCCCAATATGCCATAACCAAATTGGCCACAGAGGCCCCACAGGGGGACCCCATGGCTACGCCTTGTTTTTGGACATACAAGTCCTTTTCAAAAAGGAAAAAATTAGAAGATAGTACAATATCAAGTAGTTCCGTAATATTACTGATGTCATTTTTAGGAGCCCCCAAATCTGTTAGGAGCAGGTCAATCCATTCCACTGCCTCCTGGTGGGGAATGGAAGTATATAGATCGACAACATCAATTGTCAGAAAATTGATGGAGTCATCTATATTGATGTCATTCAAATTGGTCAGGAGTGACCAGGAATCCTTGCATATACTCGGGATGCCCTCCAAATAAATGGAAAGTAAAGAGTCAATGTATTTGGAACAAGGGTAGGACTGCGATGCTCTCCCATCAATCAAGGCTCGCATGGGTGGGTCATTAAGGTTTTTATGTATCTTAGGTATACCGAACATTACAGGTAGCTTAGGATGCAAGATGTCTATATAATTAAAGGTGTCTAGGTCGATTCTCCCTTCAATAAACAAATCTCTGAAGTATCCCCTAGTTCTGTTAGAGGTAATATTCAACTCGTTTAATGTAATAGCTTCGTATGCTGGGGAGTTCAACACTTTATGCATTCTCTCTACATAGTCAGTCTGTTCGAGTATTACCAACCCACCCCCTTTGTCAGGCTTTATGATTCTGACAGAAGTAGACCGTATATTGTTGAGTGCGGCTAGTTGTTCCCTAGTAATATTAAATTGGCTGGCCTTAACTGTAAAGACTTTGTCCATGTGTCTAATATCTATTTCACATGCGTACTCAAACATTTTTAGTCCAACATGTAGAGGTGGGTTAAAGACACTAGGAAGTTTTAGTTTAGTAACCTCAGTTCTTGTGGTATCATTAAACAACAATTTCAGATTTAATTTTCTTACGTAACACTTCAAGTCTAAAAGGACTCTGGCCACATCACATCGTCTAGTTGGAACAAAAGTATTACCTAGGGCCAAGAGTTCTACCAGTTCAGGCTCAAGTATAAGGGTGGAAAAATTGTATATAATAAAATCACCCTTTACATTTGTTACAATACTGGGGGAGTCTGTAATAAAACTAACTTCCTCAAGTGTCAATGAGTCCAATTCTTGTTCCCTCTCCGAGTTTGGTTGCTCTGTTCCCCTAAAAAAGAATCCGGTTTCAGTTTACTGTTTTTACCCTCATGAGTATTATCACCAGAAGGTCCATTTGGGTAATCTTTGTTAGGGTATTTGTTTTTATTTCTATTGCTTCTCCTAAGGCCATTTTGGTACTCAGTAGTGGGGGAAACTGGATGTGTATTCAAGGAACAATCAGGATCCTGCCTGTCTGTATCTTCAGAATGAACTTCCTTCCTATTATCTTGTTGTTTAGTAGATAGCTTAGGGTAGGCTTTGTCAGTTGAATACGCAAGCCTATCCCTATAAAGTTTTTTTTGATTTGTTAGACTTAATTTTTACTAGATAAGTATCTATGCTAGAAAAGATACGTGCGTAATCAAATTTAAATTTGGTGAAGGAATCATTGAACTTGATCTCTTCATCCAGTGCACATACCTCTCTAGTCAAATTAGCTATACACACACAGAATAATGTTTAACAATTAGTTCAATAAGTTGTAGGCCCTGTCTTTGAAACAAATCTTTTAAATCAACCAGAAACTCAATACTGTTGATTAAATTAGAAGGAGAAAAACAATTTCTGAGACCTTTTGGAACAAGGCCCTCCTCCAAACATTGCTTAAAATAAGCTACTTCAAGTTGTAGCTTACGAAGCTTAAAAGTTTTAGCATCTAAAAGTTTTAATTTGTCCGTAACTGAATCTTGACGGTCAGGAACAAGAGGGGCTTCAGGCACCGGCGAGACATCATGTAGAGTTTTGATAAAAGTTAAAAAGTCACCTGTATTGTTGATCCATTCGGATATGGATGTGCCGCCAATAAGTGCATCATCATTTCCCTTCTTAATATTTGTACTCGCAGAACCAGCCCCAGAAGCAACAGCTGTGACTGGTTTGGTGGCCGATACTACTTCTCTCTGTGGTTGAGCAGCGGGGATGAAATCCTGTGAGCTGGAAGTAGAATTTGCCGAACAGGCTGTTGTTTGCGTGTTAGCAACGCCTGCCGGAACAGCAAAACCATAATTACGTTCAAAGGACTCAAATCAGTTATTCAATGAGTCTAGTCTCTGTGTAACTACCAGCAACAAGCTGGAAATATCCAGGTTAGATGTCCCATTCAACTCAAATATGTTAGGACTGGTAGGGCTAACTGAAGATTCCGAAGCCATAAAAGAAACTGTATCCACGAAAAACAATAACACACTGGTGAAGCAAGGCAAACGGGTTCAACAGGAGCACACCAGATGTACAGGTTCCTTAACGCAAATTTATTTTAGTACAGGTTAAGACAGCGTTTTCGCTACTCAAAAATGGTAGCTTCTTCAGAGTGAATGAGTACAAAGATAAAACACACTTATAAAAAGCAGCGGAGTGTTTCACTGATTACATCACTTCCTAGCTGCATTTAATTTAATTTTAAAGCGCAAATGTCACCACAAAAACTCAGACATGCGCTCTACTAATTTAAAAACAACATCGCAAGTTAAAAACACACTAAAAAAATTGAAAGTACTTAGCTCAAAAAGCCTCTACATGTTGGACTAAAAATGTTTGAGTACGCATGTGAAATAGATATTAGACACATGGACAAAGTCTTTACAGTTAAGGCCAGCCAATTTAATATTACTAGGGAACAACTAGCCGCACTCAACAATATACGGTCTACTTCTGTCAGAATCATAAAGCCTGACAAAGGGGGTGGGTTGGTAATACTCGAACAGACTGACTATGTAGAGAGAATGCATAAAGTGTTGAACTCCCCAGCATACGAAGCTATTACATTAAACGAGTTGAATATTACCTCTAACAGAACTAGGGGATACTTCAGAGATTTGTTTATTGAAGGGAGAATCGACCTAGACACCTTTAATTATATAGACATCTTGCATCCTAAGCTACCTGTAATGTTCGGTATACCTAAGATACATAAAAACCTTAATGACCCACCCATGCGAGCCTTGATTGATGGGAGAGCATCGCAGTCCTACCCTTGTTCCAAATACATTGACTCTTTACTTTCCATTTATTTGGAGGGCATCCAGTATATGCAAGGATTCCTGGTCACTCCTGACCAATTTGAATGACATCAATATAGATGACTCCATCAATTTTCTGACAATTGATGTTGTCGATCTATATACTTCCATTCCCACCAGGAGGCAGTGGAATGGATTGACCTGCTCCTAACAGATTTGGGGGCTCCTAAAAATGACATCAGTAATATTACGGAACTACTTGATATTGTACTATCTTCTAATTTTTTCCTTTTTGAAAAGGACTTGTATGTCCAAAAACAAGGCGTAGCCATGGGGTCCCCTGTGGGGCCTCTGTGGCCAATTTGGTTATGGCATATTGGGAGAAACAATTTATCTTAAACAACATTGAGTGGAAGTCAGAGCTCGTGTTTTACACACGGTTCCTTGACGATGTGTTCATTCTCTTTAAGAGTAATTCTGAACGTGCTACTGAGTTTGTTGATTTCTTGAATCAGACTACAACTTTCCTTAAGTTTACCCACAATTTTGCCATAGATTCCATCGATTACCTTGATGTCAGGTTGACAAAGGACCTCATGTCCAGTAAGTTAAAATCAGTCATTTTTAGGAAGAAAACTTATGTTAATTCATTCCTGCATTTCTCTAGTGCACACCCTTACAAACTTAAGAGAGCTATAGTCAAGGGTCAGTTAGTGAGGGCGGTTCGAATGTGCACAGATCAGTCTGATTTTCTATCTGAATGCACATTTTTGAAAAGTTTATTTTGAATCGTGGTTATCCCGTCCAGCTAATTGATGACTTGATTCAAGAGGTGGAATTCAAGAGAATAAATGTTTTTTTTAATCCTATTCTTGGTAGTTCACGATCTGTTGAGGCTGATTTGGGAACAAGAGTTGAAGTCCAAGCCATTCCATCTTTGCAGCTTACGCTTAGACCCACAGAAGGAGCCACTTCAAATCAATATCCGTGTAGTTTTATTACTACATTCAACATTAATTCTAGTTCAATACAGGAAATATTGAACAGGAATTGGCACTTCATTTCTAGTACCCCACTGATGGTTGAAAAACTTGGCGAAAAACCCCGCATTGTCTACAAAAGGGGCCCTAATATTAAGGAACTTTTGCAAAAATATCCTAGTCAGGATATGCAGAGTAGAGCAAAAGGGTCTTTCGCATGTGGCGTTTGCAATCAATGTCATTACATAAGGACTGGCAGTTCCTTTTCTATCAAGGGGAAGAAATTTGATATATTCCATAGGATTACTTGTAACACCAAATCTATAGTCTATGTAGCGTTCTGCTCTTGCTGTGCAGCATATTATGTCGGCAAGACTGACAGAAGATTTAAAGACCGTATCTACCAGCATAATTACGCTATTAAAAAACAGAATTGTGAGAACGCTCTGGCTAAACATTTAGTAAGTTGCCCAGGTCATTCATTTTCATTTATGGGTATTGACCACATCGTTGATTCCATCAGAGGGGGGCCCACTTCTATTGTTTTAGAAAATCGTGAATTGTTATGGCAGCTCAAGCTGGATGCGTTTAATGCACCCGGACTTAATGACAGCTGTAACATAGCAGCCCACCTTAAATATAGATCCTATTTAAGGTAATGTACCGGGGGATTATTAGGTATTTTATGTCATCCTATCCTTATGCTGGCTTACTTGTTCTACTCCTTTAGTGCACCTATACTGTAGAGATTATTATTTGCTTGTATAATGTATTGTCTATAATATTGCATTTTAATTTGTTTCCCAAGAATTGTGCACTTTGATTATTCACATTTTTCAAAAAGGTATACTCCACATTTACTGGTGGAAATCTAGGTTTTATATCTACTAGGGTCTATGCCTGCCTATATGTACTTCATTAATATGTAAACTCACTTTTATGGGTTTACCTAGCTTAAGCTGTTTAGTTTGTTTGAGCAAAAATACATACTTGTAGTTTGATTCATTCAACTAACTTTTACACAATATGTGCCCTGCATCAGTTGAAACTAATACATTTTTATTGTAATGGCACTTACCAACTTGGTTAAATGCTTGGTGCAACATACTAAATTTTTTGAGCCAAGTACTTTCAATTTTTTTAGTGTGTTTTTAACTTGCGATGTTGTTTTTAAATTAGTAGAGCGCATGTCTGAGTTTTTGTGGTGACATTTGCGCTTTAAAATTAAATTAAATGCAGCTAGGAAGTGATGTAATCAGTGAAACACTCCGCTGCTTTTTATAAGTGTGTTTTATCTTTGTACTCATTCACTCTGAAGAAGCTACCATTTTTGAGTAGCGAAAACGCTGTCTTAACCTGTACTAAAATAAATTTGCGTTAAGGAACCTGTACATCTGGTGTGCTCCTGTTGAACCCGTTTGCCTTGCTTCACCAGTGTGTTATTGTTTTTCGTGGATACAGTTTCATCCAACTTATGGCATACAAGTGTTCCCTAATTCTTTCTCTAAGTGTCCTATTGGTTTTACCCACATAGAAACTGGTGCATTCCTGACAAACTGCAAAATACACTAAGTCCCTTGGCTTACAGTCTGAGTAATGATTAAAAGTATATACTTGTGCTGTATCTGGATGAGTAAAGGTGCTTCAATTTGCTATGTAAGCACACTGGTTGCAACTGCGACATGAGAAAGTACCCTTCCTTACTGAATCTACTTTCTGTTATGTTTTTCATAGCAAAGTAATCTCTTAAGTGACTTAGCATTTTTATAGCACATCTTCGGTCTTTCTCTCACAGTCTCTTTTATCTTTTCATCTAATAATAGGATATTCCAATTCTTATTAATTACTTCTAAGACTTTCTTATTATTGTAGAGATCTTCTCTCATCCTTCCTCTGATCCTAAACCTATTCCATCTTTGGTTCAGAGCCGAGTCCATCAGTCCTATTCCACAGGGACAGCCAGTTCCACCTACCTTCCACTCTGTTCCTGTGACGATGTGAGGTATTGTCATCTGTGCCAAGGAGAGTGGAGCAGTGCATGTGTGACATATGCCAGCATGATTGGCTGGAGTTTTGTGGCTGGTTTTGTTTCATTTGACTGTTGCACTGATTTGTACAGATGAATGTGTTAAAAATGTATCGGCAGTGTTATAACTGATTAAATGTTTGTTTAAACAAATAATTCTGGAAGGGAAGAGTGCAGGTTTTTGAAATTGTTCAGTAATTTTCAAATACTGTAACAGGTCTTACCAAAGCTCTGAATGTGTATTGTACCAGTGTCAGGTGATCAAATGTGATGTCATTTTATAACCAGCACTAAGAGGGTGGAACTCGCACAACAGCTTGTTTTGTTTTCTTTGGAAACTGATATAAAAATCTTTGACAGTTATCACAGTCAGTCAGTTGAGTTTAGTTAGAAGCTCATCATTTTGCCTTGTGGAAGTAAGCATCTCGGCATCTAATCTTACCTTGCTCTTTTAAGTTAGCTAGAGAACAATTATTCTTTGGACAGTCAGGAAATATACTGTGATCAGTTAAAAAGTTGTGTTTTTTCTGCATCTGTTTGAATCCGTCCAATTGTTATTTTTATTTCTCCTGTGATTGAAACTCTGATATTTATTGCACTTATGTAGCATTCTCATGTTTTCCATTTTATTATTTGTTATTAAATATGGTTATACCTTTCATTGTGGCTGTTTTTTTAGAGAATACTTTTAAAATCTTGAGAGTACTTGTGCTTAAGTGACGCCTTGGCCACTCCGAAAAGCTTTGTTACATTTGTTTACACACTACTGTTTGTTGTAATTGATTTTACTTAGTGTAATTGGATACCCTTGTAAGAGCCTGACAGTGGTTGACTGGTGGTAACAAAGTTACCTTATAGTCTGGGCAGAAGGGATACACCTAGTAAATCTGTATCGGCCTTTCCCGTGTGTGTGTGGGAAAATCATATACACAGGTCTGGGTGGGTCGGCTACTTGGAGCCTGGGACAGAGTGCTCCAAAGTGAGTCTTGTCTGGGATCTGGAGAGACAGGGTCCAGGCCCAGGTCTGGAGCAGGTTCCCTGTGTGCTCCTGGGGAAAATTGTGCTTGATGCAGAGAGCTGCATTTAAAATATTGTGCAAGTTAATTCTTATTCTTAGTGACCATCTCTCACCGGTGTCAGGTCGTGAGGGTTGAGGCTCCTTGATTGCTGGCTTGGGGTGAAGAGAGGCTGTCACATATTCTTGTGGGATTCACACTCACCCTCCCACTCATCACAAGTCAGCCCTCTAACTTTGATTTGTATTAAATCGTTTGTCATTTTTTGGAGCTTTTCTCCCCGGGCCTCTACTGAAAATGGACTTACATCCAGATAGACTAGCCCGGTCAACAAATGTTAAATAAATAAAGTAAAGGCCCATTCACCCTGTGCACATACAGCAACTCAGAGGGTGAAAAAACTATGGATTCCTGGAGTATCTCTCTGCATGCAAACAGTAGATGGTACAAATATTTGTTCCACTCTCTTAAACTGGTCTGCAAATGCCTTTAACCTCTCCACAAGACCATTAGTCTGGGGATGGTAGCATGTGGTCTTTAGGTGCTTCACACCACAATGCTTCCACAGGCAAGCCAGCAACTTTGACATGAAATTGGCACCTCCGTCACTCAGTACTTCTCTTGGGAAACGTACCCTGCTGAAAATCTCTAATAAATCATTTGCCACCTTATCTGCCTCGATGGAGGACAGAGCCCACTGCCTTAAGGCATCTAGTAGCATCATCTACTACCATCAGGATATACTTCTTCCCTGTGGAACTCTGGGTACTCGGAGGCTCCACAATATCTATAGCTACCCTCTGAAATGGCTCTTCAATCAGAGGCAAAAGCATCAGTGGAGCTTTGACCTTATCCCATGCCTTGCGTACCTTTAGGCAGTGCTCGCAGGTCCTACAGGACCCTATTACATCCCTTTCGATGCCAAGCCAATAGAAGTTCTGCATAATGTGGCTCTTGGTGTGCTTTTTACCCTTGTGACATGCAGAAGAAATGTCATGGGCTATGGCTAGAAGTGCCAGATGGTAGTCTCTGGGCATTTACCAACTGCTGTATTTACCTCACCCTGTAGCCCTCCCTCAGGGGTCCACTCTCTATGCAGTAACCCTTTGTTCCAGTATACAGATTTCCCTTTTCCCTTGAGCATCAGGTGTCTCCTTAGCTACCTCCCTCAAGTGTCGTAAAGTAGGATCTGAAAGCTGAGCCTGTCTCAACTCTGTCTTTGTAACTCCTGCTAGTGCCCCTTCTATAGGAAGCCTAGTATCTTCTGACAGCAGTGCCTCCCTGTCGGCCTGGGTACTACCAGTCACCTCTGTCCTTGCAGTCATGGTGTCCACAGGAACATCAGTACCTACCAGCAGGTGTGGCTCACTTTCAGGCTCACTGCTACAAGGTAGCTCCCTCCATGAAATAGTCACATCACCAGCCCCAGCTTCAGGTGTGGGGTCTGTCTGGATCTCCCCCAACCTACCAGACCTACATGTTTGTCTCCAGTCCTGACTGCATGTAACTGCATGCACATAAGGTACTGCATTATCAAAATCATTCCCTATCAAGACCTCGGCAGGAATATCCTCAAGCACAGCTACCTGCTTGCTTCCTTTTTCACCCTCCCAGTCAAGGTGAACCCTCGCCAAAGGTATTTGAAATGAGATCACTGCTAAAGCTCTGATTGGAGTGGACTGCCTAAGCGCAAGTACTGCTCCTCTTTAACCACTGCAGGCTTCACAGTGGTTATATCAGTGGCGATCTCTCTGTCTTAGCAGTGGCCTGTCTTCCCATCCACTAAGATAGGATACAAACGCTGGTGATAGTTTGGTACCCATGTTGTCTTCAGCTTACTGCTGGTATGGTGTTACTCCCACTTGCTGTCTCCCTGACCTTTTGTTCCCCACCTTGCTACAGTGGACATTTGTATGCTACATATCCCCTCTGGTTACACTAAAAACATCTAACCCCTGATCCTGGCTGTGTTCCTGAGCTATTGGCTTCCCCTGTTACTGGTAGATTCTGTTGGGGTGACTTAGGCTGCCTACCATGGGTTCCCTTATATCCATGTGCAGCACTGGGCATCCCCTTCTTGTGCAGTGATGCTCTGCTTGTTAAGTAGAAATCCCCCTTTCTCCTCAGTTCATCTGCAGAGTTACTCTCCCATCTGCCAACCAGATTCTCATGTCCTCAGGCAAACTACTAAAGGCTTGTTCTCTCACCAAAAAGTCTACCAGTCTTTCAAAACTGGTGACGACACCCCTTCACCCGCCTATGAAAAGTGTTTAACTCAGTAATACAATCACATACACTTTCGTCTGCCTTGTGTCTATGCTCACAAAATGTTTTTTTCTGTAAGCTTCAGGTGTTAACTGATTACTATGAGTGAAACAATGTTTATTGAACTATTGTTCATTAAACATTGTTTCACTCTTATAGTTTAAACAGTAAATATCAGACATTTTAGAAACAGCAGTTACAGCTGTACCATGGAGTAAGGGGGTCAGGAGTAGTATCAGAGCTTCTTGGTCAACATTATACTGTTTACATACTCTATTTCAAATACACAAATGAAACTATGAAAGTCATCCCCTTTGTAAATTATGGAAGAAATGTACTGATCTTTATTGATTCTGGGGTCTGATTTTTCCCTTCCTCGTGATGAAGGGTCAACATCTCCCTCTTGTGATGTCACTGCTTCTCCTTTTCTTCAGCCTCATAACTCTGCAGTCTCTCATTTTCTTCGATCTCCATATGCTGCAGTCTCTCATTTTCTTCAATCTCCATATGCTGCACTCTCATTTTTTTTTCGATCTCCATATGCTGCAGTCTCTCATTTTTTTTCGATCTCCATATGCTGCAGTCTCTCATTTTCTTCGATCTCCAAATGCCGTAGTTTCTTTTTTGTCTGCAAATGCCACCATCTCTTCTCTGACTCCAATTCCAAACTCTTCGTCTTCAGTTCATGCTGATGCTGCTTCTCCTTTTCTTCAGCCACCAGTTCAAGTCTCTAACTCCTCTGAAGAATATGTGAACTGTCCTGTTTTTGAAGACTGCTCATCCCCAACACCACACTGGTTGTACTCCTGCCCACTGGTCTGCTCTGCAGCCGCTATTAAGGCTGAAATAATTTTTTCTTTAGTCCAATTAACATGCAGCAATCCTTTGGCTTCACACACCTTGGCCAACTTATTCTTTGTCAGCTTATCCTAATCCTCTGCTGACATCTTTTTCTTCTTTCCATGACTAAACTAATAGAAATGACTTGTGAAAATGAAACTCTTGAATGATTACCTTGTGGCTGTTGAGAGTACATACAACTTCAGTAACAACTGTCCACAGGTTACTAAAGTTCAATTAATATCCCACAGCTCTGCCACCAATGTGTGACTGATTCTTTTTACCCTGAGCCAGCAATCAAGGAGCCTCAGTCCTCACCACTGACCTGGTGATCTGGTCTCTCACCAGGCATGAAAGGAGACTGATTCCATTGAACCAATCCCGCATTTCCTGGACACATTCTTAGCCCAACCAAAGGATAAACCCCACTGGAGCAAAGGAGTCCCTGTTGATGCAGTAGTTATGGTGGCAGCCACCAAAAAGGAGCTAACAGAGGAGAGCTCCTCTGTTCACCCACCTAACAGAGAGTCTAGAGTGCTGGACAGATTTGGAAAGCATGCATTTGCTTCAGTAACCTTCACCCGGAGTTCTCTGAACTATCTGGCATACTTTACAAGGCTACAGAGAGATTTGACCAAAGAACATTCAAACTCTGTGTGAATCCATGTTTGCAGAGAATTTCAAAATATCATCTTCTCAGCTGGGCCCCCATTTTGTCAATTTCCAAAGCATCCATGAGGTTAATCTCTCATGCAGCAGAATGTGCCTCACAGGCGACCGGCTCAGACATTGCCATAAGGAGACATGCCTTGGTGCGACTACGTGATTTAGCGGAGCCTTTCAAGTCTTCTTTCATCAATGCTCCCTTTGATGGAACATTCTTGTTTGGTCCTTCTGTGAAAGAAATGCTTACCCGCAGTGAACAAGAAGGAAAGGCCCTGGCTGCCATAGGAATGAAATTTTCTACCTCTTCACGAACTTTTCCAAGAAATCAGAGAGGTGGTAAGAAAATTTGATTCAGTAAATCTCAAGGATCTTTTCAGGATTCACTCTGAAATAACTCTTTCATAGGCAGAGAAGAGAGTTCTAAAGGAAGATGCTGGCCTCGAGGCAGAGGAGGTTTGCAAAATCATGGTTTCCGGATTAGTTTCCAGATGGACCCTTTCAGCGCTCCTGAAGTGGTGCCTAACTGCCCACCTCTGGAGGCAGTCGGGGGTGGGGGGTGTTCTTGCACTCAGATGCCTTGGCTTCTATAACAAAAGATACCTGGGTGTAAAAATATTCAGAGGTTACTTTATACCGTTTTCCCAAACTCCAGTTTCCAAAAGAAAGAAGCTTCCTAACCTTCTACTCAGCCAGAGGAAAGCTGCAGCATAGGAATTTCAAAAGCTGCTAGACGAGTCATCCAGGAGGGCCCACCAGACCAAGAAGGATTCTGAACTTACTCACGTTTTTTTTAGTGGCGAAAAAGAGAGGAGACCTGAGACAAGTTCTGGATCTAAGCAAACTAAATCAATTCATGAAAAGTCAGTTTCAAATGGTCATGGTTCAGTTCATTCTGCCTTTCCTATGTAAGGATGATTGGATGTGTTGCATGTAGTATCACATCAAAATAGACGAGCACTCCCGGCATTTATGCTTTCTGATGGAAGACTGTCACTATCAATTCAGATCCATTCTCTCTAGGCTCAAAACAGCCCCCATGGTGTTTATCAAATGTATGGCAGTGGTGGCAGCTCATTTGAGACAAAAGTTCCTAGTGTTTCCATATCTAGATGACTGGCTCCTCACCGGCCTTACAATGCATCTCCTATGGCAGTCCAGATGTTATTTGCTCCAGATTTGTCACTCACTAAGTATATCAGTCAGTTTTGCCAAATCAAACCTGACACTGGTACAGAGCATGGATTTTATTGGTGCACATCTGAACACAACAACGCAGATTGCTTCTTTGCCTACTTATCATATAGACGCACTCAGATCTCAGGTTCATCAAATTCTGTCACATTCGGCTGTTCCAACCACACTAATTCTACAAGGTTTAGCTTCCATGCAACAGCAATAGTCCTACTCCCTTTAGCACACTACTTTATGCGTGTCCTTCAGTTGACTCTAGCTGTTCAATGGTCTATTCTTTGATAGCCCCTATCGTTTACAGTTAGATGTGCACAGATATGCAAACACCATAGTCACTGGTGGATCTAGTCAGATGACATTTGCCTAGCTTGGTGGCTCTTTGTTCTTCCTCTCCCCACTGACCATGGATGTTTCCCAATTGGGATTGGGGGGCATTATATAGGAAGGACTGTCCAAGGCATGCGGTCCCCCCGAGAGACCAATTCACATAGTGTCCTGGAGATGGGAGCAGTCCTTTTAGTGTTGTAGGCTTTTCAAGATGCTCTTCATTTAGTGACTATTGTGATTCAGACTGACAGCATGTCTGTAGTCTGATACATCAACAAGCAGGGGGAATCCTAGTCTTACCCCTCTGCTGAAAAGCTATGAGCGTGTGGCAGTGGGTGATCTCCTCTCTGAGGAAATCCGACATACTACCAGACAAACTCAGTAGGTCCATCCTGATGCCTCACGAGGGATGTCTCAGTCATTCAGTGGTGGAGAAAATTCTACATCGTTGGGGCCACCCTCGCTGTGACTTCTTTGCATCCCCCCACAAAAAGTACAGCAGGTATTTTGCCTTGATCCTACCTCGGGGGGAATCACCGAGAGATGCTCTAGTCCACATTTGGCCATCTGGTCTCCTTTACACTTACCCCCACTTCCTGTGATCCTAAAATTTCTACAGAAAGCAATTCAGTTAAAGAGCTTGGACATCCTTTTTGCTCCTTTCCAACCTCACCAGGTGTGGTTCCCTTTCCTTTCATCTCATCTTCGTTTTCAAAGATGAATACTTTATATCATTTTGGATACTTTATATCATTGTATCCCTGGATACTGGACCCAACTCCCCTCAGGGATGAATCATCCCAATATCCCAGCCCTCACACTATCTGCATGGATTCTCCAATCCACTAATAGTCAGACAGCCCAGCCTTTTTTTACCAGTCCATGGCATTTTATTATCCTCGCAAAAAAATCCATCCAAAGGGTTTGCAAGAGCAAATGGAAAAGATTTTCTTTTTGGGCTTTAAGAAATTACATTGACCATTTTACTGCCCCTATCTCTGCTGTACTAGATTTTCTAGCTACTCTCTTCAAAGGTGCTACTTTTTCCACAATTAAAGTACAGTTGGCAGCCATATCAAATTTCCATACAGGGGAGAAAAACTGTTGTTTGGCTGCTTCTGAGTTATGTAAGGCTTTTTTAAAAGCACTTTCCTACTTAGACCCCCAGTAAAGGATTCTTCACCTCCCTAGGATTTGGCAGTGGTACTCCAAGGTTTGACTCAAAAACCCTTTGAACCTTCATCAAAAAATGATATAAAGTATTCATCTTCGTAAACAGCCCACTAAAAATAGTGGCTATTGCTTCTGCTAAAATGATCTCTAAACTCCAGGCTCTTTCATCAGACTACATAAATTATTTTTCATAAAGATAGGGTTACTTTGTGAACCAACCCTTCCTTTTTCCTAAAGTGGCTTCTGAATCTAACATTAACCAAACTATTCATTTACCAGTCTTCTTTCCAAATTTTTCAAACAAAGAATACATGCTACATCTCCTGGATGTGCACAGACAATTACGTTTTTATTTTTAAAGAACTAAAGAAATCAGGAAGTCAGACGAGCTGTTTGTCTCCTTTTTAACAAATTCTCTTGGTTACCCAGTATCTAAAGATGTTATTCGTGTTTCACTGTTGCAGTCATCACATTTGGGCTATCCCTACTGGGGTAGCCTTCGGCTGACCTGAATACCAGAGACTTAGTGTTTCTGTGTCGGCTGCTGTCGCTTGAAGACTGACGTCAGGTCATCAGTGGTTTTAAAGGAAGGCAGTTGACACCATTACATCAGTCTTTCTTTCTGTGGAGCCCAAAGCAGAAGCAGTTCGCACGACTGCCTGTCGGCCGCTACCTGAGTTTTGTTTCTGAATTGAAGTTGAAGTCTTCAGAAGCCAAGTACCCCGTTGGGCATCCTTTTTGCTTGCACTAACCAATGTCAGAAAAAGTTAATTGTCTCGCCTGTGGAAAGCAAATACCACACCGGGACTTCCACGCCTACTGCGTCACTTGTCTAGGCCCAGACCACGACGTCCCTCGTTGTCGGTTCTGTACTTTAACGCCAGAACTATTAGTCGTCGGGTCCTTATTGTAGCCCGATATTTCCATTTACAGTACTCTAATTCCGATATGGCTTCTGTAAGCCATCCGAAAGCAGACCTTCCGAAAAAACGTGAAGATAAAGACAGAGACAGCACAGGACTAAACTTTCTGATGACGCTATCGCCAAGCTGGTTGTCAGTCCTCTGGAGTTCAGTGAGGTGCTTTCGCAGCCCCTGATGCCCACTTCAGTTAATTCGCAGGCCTCTATCAAGACCCTTTCGGAGTCCGGTATGCCACAGAACTCTTCTTCGTCTAAGGATCCTGTGGTCATCTCTACCTTGGATGGGTCTGGAGCCACTATGCAGGCACCAGCTTCCAAGGAAGTCCTTCACAACACTGAATACACACATAAACAGACTCCTCCTTTCCCGGGTACTGTTCTTTCTAAAACAACCGAGTTCCTTAGGCCCAGGGGTTGAACCACCTCCAAGAAACCAACTTCCAGCCATTCTTTGGTGCCTGCTCCCTTGCCTCAGTCACAAATGCTTAGAATGGCAGAGGACCTCATCATGCTATTTAGGGGAAGCCAAAGCACCCCACTCAAAACGAAAGAGATCTGTCTCCAGAAGTCTTGTCTGAACAAGAGTCAGATGAATCTGATGCATCTGACTATGAAGACATGCAGCCCCTCTCTACATATGAGGATTCTGATGCAGAGGAATCTATTCCTTAAGCCTCTCCCTCAGAGGATGTTTCCTTTGGGAAAACCATGCATACTTTAAGGGAGCATTTCAGTGAGAGATTCAAGACTACCCACAGTCTAAGAAGAGACTCAGAGAGTTCCTTGACCTTCCACAGCACAGGCCCTTAGCCATCCCCCCAGTCTTAGATGTGGTGGATGATGCCTTCCTTGAATCCAGCTTGACTCCAGACGCCCTCCCTCCTGCTCCCAGAAAGACAGACAGGTACTACAGAGTCCCTGACTCTCAAAAATATCTCTTCAAAAACCCAACAGCAGACCCATGAGGTCATTACTCAAGGCCCAAAAGAAGTTAATGCTACTTCATCTAAAAATCCCACCGCCTCAGACAGGGATTCCAGAGCTCTGGACAGATGGAGTAAAAAAGTATACACCTCAGCTACTCTTGCTGTCAGGGCACTAAATTGTCAGTTCCATATGCTTAAATATCAGCAACATACCTTGGAAATCCTTAAACACAAAATGTCCACCTTTCCTGCATGGGCAGAATCAAAAGATTTACAGGAATTAATGCACTCTGCTGGTCAAGTAACTAAACACACTTCGCACATTGAGCTAATCGAAGGAAGGACACTGAGGAAACTCAGAGCTATAATATATAACATTAAGTATCCTGTTTTTTGTTTATTTTGTTCTTTATTTCTTTGTTATTTATAGCACTTTGTGTACTGTGTATTTTTCTAGCTAGTTTCACTGTGTGTGAGGTATTAACTGGAAATTATCCACTTTTATTAAGCATCTGTTGGGTTGTTTGTTTCTGATAACTTGTTGCAGTTAAACTATTTTTTCTAGAGGCTCCGTTAGCTGTTTAAAACTTTAATTTAAAGGCTCACTGCTGCTTTTCAGCTTTGAGAAACATTTCTGCAGTTTGTTCTAAGTAGTGGGGATATTTGTAGCATATTCAGGCTTGTAGTTGGGCCTAGTGTTTGTGGAGGCTGGTGTGTCTGAGCACATATTCAGGGACATCTTGGTTTAGCCAAAGCCATTAGGCATTTCAGTGAGAGAGAATTGTTTGAGGTCATTGGCTGACTGAGGTCACCTGGACTGCAGCTTAGACTAAGCATCTCATTGGTTCTTTTGAGATTTCTTTCTTAAAAGCTGTCTCAGGTTTCAACTTTCTGTTACGTAAGAAGTTCACTTGCGAGTGTTCTGCCATTTCACATTGAGCTAATCGAAGGAAGGACACTGAGGAAACTCGGAGCTATAATATATAACATTAAGTATCCTGTTTTTTGTTTATTTTGTTCTTTATTTCTTTGTTATTTATAGCACTTTGTGTACTGTGTATTTTTCTAGCTAGTTTCACTGTGTGTGAGGTATTAACTGGAAATTGTCCACTTTTATTAAGCATCTGTTGGGTTGTTTGTTTCTGATAACTTGTTGCAGTTAAACTCTTTTTCTAGATGCTCCTTTAGCTGTTTAAAACTTTCATTTAAAGGCTCACTGCTGCTTTTCAGCTGTGAGAAACATTTCTGCCGTTTGTTTCTCACCCTTCCCTCACTGTTGGTATAGTGTTTTTATAGTTGGTGGCTTTGCAGTTGCCCACCCCTAGTGTAAATTTGATCTGGGACCCACCTCCCAGTCTAGTGTCATTACCTCATTCTACCCAATACAGGGAGAACATTTGAGAAGGCCAATCAGCTTAGTTTCTGCTACTCCTTTCTCTCTTTCCACTAAAAAAAAAAAAAAAAAAAAAAACTTTTTCTAAGCTTGTTTCCTGCCTTTGCTGTGTCCAGGACTATTGGTAGGCTTCTAGGGCCCAAGCCTTTCTGTGTTGAAGGGAAGCCTTCTAGCTTAATTTTGTTTCTTAGAACTTGCCAGTGTTTTGTTTTAGCACTTGTTTCGAACTTATTGTAAGCACTAAATAAGCTACAAATTACTACAGCACTCAACTTTCTTCACTGTCTAGAGGAAAACAGTTTCTAGTACTTAACAAATAAGCACCTATCCAGGCATGTCTAAGGGTCAGCCCCCGGTGTTTTCTCCTGTCTACCTGATGAATCTGGGCATCTTGGGGCAATGCAGTAATTGCCTCATGTACACAGACAACCCTCTCTTTCTACCACCCAACACTACAACCTGTGAGAGATGAACTTATATAGCCAAACTGGAAGCAAAGCTCTTTTCACCCAAGACTGGAATAGACAATCAAGAGGAGAAGGTAAACACTTGCACCACACCACACTCAGCACATAGTCCCTCAAAACCTACACCACCAAAACACTCACATAGAAACACAAAACACACGCCTACATTCGCGGAGGCTCTCAGTAAAAACTTGCCCAAGCAACAGAGACCTCCAAAGAAGAAACACAAGCAACCTCCACCCCCCAACACAACCCAAATGACACATAGCCCATAAACTCAGTGTGCCACTCAACCACAGCCCATAAGGCATAACAACGTACCCAACACCTAGTCATAGGTGACTATAGTCAGGCACACTGATGTTCCACTCACCAGGCTAAACAAGGAGAAAGTTACTGTCAGCTGCCTGTTGGGTGCCAGGATCCGCCACATAATGCATGCACTCAGGTCACTCCACAAGTACAAATATGACTCTGTCATTGTCCATGTTGGTGTGAATGACCTGAGACGTACCTCCTTGGACTACATGAAAAGGGACATGGAGGAGCTGTCCGATCTTGTAGCCCAGGCAGGTATGACCCTAGCCCTGAGTAGCATCCTGCCATCACCCAGAATGATACCACGGTACAAGGACAAAATGATTGACTTCAACAATTGGCTAAGCTTCTGGTGTCATTCTAAGGCTATATGTCTGCCTGGGATGACATGATCGACAAGCCACAATGCTTTGCCAGAGATGGCCTGCACCTGTCGCCTCTGGGATTCCGGATACTGGCTAAGGCTCTAGCCACCCCTATAGTGCCTTTTTAGGCAAGGTTCAAATGACAAATTCACCACCCTAACAGGTACAGGCAAGAAGAATCTGAGGGTATTGCTACTCAATGCTAGAAGTCTAAACCTCAAAATGCACTCTCTTGAGGCACTCCTTAAAATGGAGAACATCGACATCTGTGCAGTGACAGAGACCTGGTTCAAGGCTCCAGAGAGTACCCCTGGATTACCAGGCTATAATTCATACCACACCTTTCGGCCACCTAACCTGGACCGAAACACTAAAGGCGGAGGCGTGTCCATATTCATTAAGGATATTCACACCTCCAGGCTAGTTGCTCAGCATAATGCATCCAAGATTATCCAAGTGCAACTAACTCTGGGCAAGACCGCAATCCAAATTGTAGCTTGCTACAGATCTCCCACCATGCCCCAGGATTCCCACTCCTCATTTCTTAATACACTGGAAAATATTAGGGTACAACCTAACACCCTAATAATGGGCGATTTCAACTACCCTACCATTAACTGGGAAAACTACTCATGTACCACCTCTTATGCTCAACGTTTTCTGGAATTCATAAATTCCAATGCCATGGATCAACTTATACACACCCCTACCAGGGGCAGCAATATCCTAGACCTGGTTATTACCAACATGGGCAACCGGTGCTCCACACCAGAGGTTAATTCCTCTGTCAGATCCGACCATAAGCTAATCACCCTAGATATCCACATCCCTCCCCCACCCCCCATTAGGGAAACCACAGTAAAAAAATTTCTCCAAAGCCAACTTCACGCTTCTTAAGACAGAAGTAGCAAACTTCACGACACCCATGCTGACGGACAATAGAGGTATGACTGCTGAATCCTACACAAATGCACTTTATAAGCACTTACATGAGTGCATGGATTGTGCAATCCCTAACAGAACCAAGATGCTATCCTCCAAAAAAAGGAAGCCAATCTGGTGGTCCCCTGCCATAAACAAACTCTACAACAGAAGAAAGAAACTGTTGCAAAAAAGAGTAAAAGCCCATGATTGGAGAAACTCCCTAGTCAGCTTCAGTAAGAAGCTGAGATCCCTCATAAAATCCTCCAAAGCTAGTTATGAAAACAAAATCGCCACTGACTCTAAAGACAACCACAAAGCATTCTATAGCTATGTCAAGAATCTCAATGGCAACACTCAGATCTGTTCTGAGTTACAGCACAATGGCACTAAATATACAGAACCAACGGATATTGCCAACATCCTGGCAGATAGGTTCAGTGCTAACTTTACCCCTGTCACCCCCTAAAGGGCCCATCTCTATACCAGAAGAATGCAAAGTTCCTGTAATCACGGCTGCACAGGTAAAAAAACACACTATCCAAAGCCAAGAACACAGCATCCATGGGACCTGACGACATCCCAGGGTGTGTTCTACATGAACTACAGAATGAACTGGCACCCCACCTAAGTACCATGTTCAATCATAGCCTCACCTCAGGCTATGTGCCCACTGAATGGCGCACAGCGACAGTTATCCCACTCCACAAAGGGGGAGCCACCACAGACCCTGGAAACTACCGCCCCATTAGCCCAACAAGTCTGGTCTGCAAGGCTATGGAGCGTATCATCATGGAACTTATAAACAATGACATTGGTAATCTCCAAACTCAGGACCCCACCCAGGTCGGGTTTGTAAAAGGCAGATCATGTCTCCTAAACCTGATAGACTTCTTTGAAGCAGTCACCAAAGCTGTAGATGAGGGTAAGGTGATTCACACAGCCTATCTAGATCTCGCCAAGGCTTTTGACACCACCACCCATTCTGGAATTATAGATAAACTCATTAAACTAGGTATAAATCCCTATGTCACAAGATGGGTTGCCAACTGGCTTACTGACCGAACCCACACTGTGAAAGTAGCAGACTCCAAATCCAGCTTCAGACCAGTGACAAGTGGAGTACCACAGGGTTCAGTCCTGGGTCCTCTCCTGTTTGGTATCTACTTCTCTGAAGTACAGGCCAACACAGAAGGTCTTTGGCTAATGAAGTTCGCAGATGACTGCAAACTAGGAGCCATAATCAAAACTCCAAAAGATGTGGACATCCTACAAAAGGGCCTTGCTGAGACAGATGCCTGGTGTCAAAGCCATGGCCTCAAGCTCAATGCCAAAAAGTGCATTGTCATTCCTTTTGGTAAAAACTCAGTACCCATGAACTACCACATAGGTGGTAGTCTACTTAACACCGAAAGTGTGATAAGAGACCTTGGGACACAGGTGGACAGTAGTCTCTCCTTTGATAATCACATCGCCACAGTAGTCAGGAAATCCTATGTGGCACACCTCATCACAAAAGGTTTCTCATCCAGGAAAAAAGAGGTTATTGTTCCCCTCTACTTGTCACTCATTAGACCCATTATAGAGTACAATGCCCCTTTTGGTATGTACCTCACAAGACATCTACAACAACTGGAAAGGCTACAGAAATACCTCACAAAGAGGATTACTGGCCTCAAAGAGATGCCCTATGCAGACCTTCTCAAAAAACTGCAGCTTTACTCCGTTGCATATCGCCTACTCAGAGGTGATCTCTGCCTAACACACAAAGCTATGTCAAACCCAGAGCTTTTAGACATGCTCCACTTAAAGAAATCCCAATCCCTATGAGCTACACGCTCTAGGGACCTAAACCTTGTCACCACAATAAACAGAACATGCTGGAGGGATAGATTCCTGTCCCAGAGACTTCCCATACTCTGGAACAAACTACCTATCTATATCAAACAAAGCTCCTCATTAGCACTGTTCAAGAAAAATCTTGATGATTGGATGGGAGATAGGAAATTCACCCCGGGGATCACTTCTGTGGCTCTGCTCGACAGTGGCACAGGAAAATAATTTTCTTGGGTGGCGAAAGCCAGGGTACCTTTGGCTAGGCTTATATAGGCCCTAGGGCCAATAGCCTAGTACCTACCTATGAACCTATGTTCATCATGTTTCACTGTTGCAGTCATTACTCTTGGGTTATCCTGCTGGCAGGCTACCCGCAGTCGGCTTGAATTCCAAAGTCCTGGTCCGGCGTCGGTTGCTGTCGCCTCTTCCCTGACGTCAGTGCGCCAGGGGTATAAAAGATGCAGCCGACACCATTTTCTTCAGTCTTTCTTGCCGCGCAGTGCCCGAAGCAAAAGCAGTTCGCAAGTGCCGGTCAGCCGACTCCTGAGATTTTCGAAATCTAATTTCAGATTCAAAGTCTTCATTAAAGCTAAGTACCCCATTGGGGAAACTTTTTTCTTGCTCCAGACCGATGTCAGAAAAAGTTAACAATTGTATTTCTTGTGGGAAGCAAATACCTAATAAGGATTTTCAGTCTTACTGTATTCCTTGCCTAGACCCTGACCACGACGTTGCTTGTCGGTTCTGTGATAGATTTATCCAATGCACTATAAAGCATCTGTACGATTTTGCCTTTCATTACTTCAGCCGAAGATTCAATTACACTATGCCATCGGAGCAACTGACGACCGGAATTTCTAAAAAACGCAAGGATAAAGACAAGGACAGGCATCCGAGGTCCAAAACTGACGATGAGGCTTCAGTTAAGCTTGTCGTTGGTTCGCCGGTTCTCAGTGAGGCCCGCTACCTCAGAGCCACAGGCCGGTTCCGATTCCTACGTGGAGCCGACTGGGGCTCTGGAAACTCAAGGTATTGGATCCTCGGAAACTATTCCCTCTGATGGGTCCAGAGCCGCTGTGCAGGCATCGGCTTCTGAGGGTGTTTTCAGACCTACTCAGTTATATGTAAAGCCATCTTCAGCTTCCAAGCCAAAGACTGAAGCAGCTCTAAAGATAAAGAAACAAGTACAGCATTCTCCAGGACAGGCTTCCATGCCTAAAAAACAAATGCTGAAAATGGGCAAAAACATTATTTCTTTGATCAGGGATTCCCATCCCACTCCTGATAAGAGGCTTAGGCAAGAGACAGAATATGAATCTTCAGACCAGGTTTCCATTTCCTTGGATTCCTCCTCTGATCAGGAATACTCTCTTCCTCCCTATGAGGATTCTGATAATGAAGAATCTATTCCTTCAGCTTCTCCTCCAGAAGATTTCTCCTTTGGGGAAACCCTGCATACCATGAAGGGAGCACTTTCATTGGGAGAGCCAGAATTACTCCGAATCCAAGAAAAGGCTCAGAGATTTTCTTTTACTTCCTCAGCACAGGCCCCTTGCTATTCCCCCTGTTCTGGACATTGTAGATGATGTTTTTTCAGAGTCCGGCCTGTCTCCAGACTCTATACCCCCTGTACCGGTTAAGCCAGACAGATACTACAGAGTCCCAGATTCCCGTAAATTTCTTTATAAAAACCCTGCTGCTGACCCAGAAACCATTTCTCAGGGTTCTAAGGGACTCAATGTTTCCACTGCTAAAAACCCTGTCCCCTGTGATAGGGATTCAAGGGCACTGGACAGATGGGGAAAAAGTTTACACTTCTGCTACTTTGGCTGTTAGGGCATTAAACTGTCAATTTCATATGCTTAAATATCAACAAAACGTAATGTCACTACTAAAACAGAAAATGTTGCCTAACTCTGAATGTTCTGAAAACAAGGAAATGCAGGATTTATTGCATGCAGCTGAACAAGTGGAAAACATACTTTGCAATGTGGTTTTGATTCTTTGGAGGCCTCTTGTAGGGCCACTGTGATGGGTTCTGTGATTAGGAGGCATGCTTGGTTAAAGAAACAGAATCTGCCGGATCATGTTAAAGCAAAATTATTAGATGCTCCATTACAGCATGATACTTTGGTGTTAAGGCAGAAGAGGTGTTGAAGAAAATGGAGAATAAAGCGAAATCTATGCAGACAGTTAAGGATTTTTTACAATTACAGCCACCTAGATTTAGCAGGAACTGGCTTTCAAAAAATTGGTCCTTTGCAGTGTCAGACAGGCCATAAAGAGGCAGGTATAGATGCCCTAGAGGCAGACCCCAGCCCCAAGGCTCTTACAGACCACGATAGTGGGGGTGGTACAATCCCTAAAGGAGGAGAAGACAAGTCACAACCTTATAGGTTATTATATTATTATTTTGGCCGAAGGTTCAATTACACCATGCCGTCGGAATAACCGACGACCGGAATAGACAAAAAACGCAAAGACAAGGATAAGGACAGGCATCCGAGGTCCAAAACCGACGACAAAGCCTCTTCTAGGCCAGTCGACGGTTCTCAGTGACGCGCTTTCGCAGCCCCTGATGCCCGCTACCTCAGAGCCACAGGTCGCCTCCGATTTCCAACTGGAGACTACTAGGCCTCTGGAAATTCGAGGTATTGGGCCTACGGAAATTAACCCCTCAGATGGGTCCGGAGCCGCTGAGCAGGCATCGGCGTCTGAGGGTGATTTCAGACCTTCACAGCTTACCATCAAAACAACAACCAAGTCTAAAACTCCATTAAAGACAATGAAACAAGTACAGCATTCTCCTGGACAGGCCTCCATGCCTAAGAAACAGATGCTCAAAATGTCCGAAGGCTTAATTACTCTGATCAGGGGTTCCCATCCCCCTCCTGATAAAAGGCCTAAGCAGGATAAAAGACTATGATTCCTCTGACCAGGTTTCCATTTCCTCTGATTCCTCTTCAGACCAGGGATACTCTCTACCCCCCTATGGAGGACTCTGATGCTGAAGAATCAATCCCTTCAGCCTCTCCTCCGGAGGATTACTCTTTTGGGGAAACTTTACATACCATGAGGGAGCATTTCCATTGGGAGAGCCAGGATTATTCAGAATCCAAGAAACGGCTCAGAGATTTCCTTTTATTGCCTCAGCACAGTCCCCTCGCTATTCCGCCTGTGTTAGGATATTGTGGATGATATGTTCTCTGAATCCAGTCTAACCCCTGATTCTTTGCCCCCAGCACCAGTCAAGCCAGATAGGTACTACAAAGTCCCTGACTCAAAAATTTCTTTATAAAAACCCTCCTGCTGACCCAGAAACTATTTCACAGGGTCCCAAAGGGGTTAAGGCTTCCACTGCTAAAAATCCAGTCCCCTCTGACAGGGATTCTAGAGCATTGGATAGATGGGGGAAGAAAGTTTACAC
This sequence comes from Protopterus annectens, assembly GCF_019279795.1. NCBI lineage: Eukaryota > Metazoa > Chordata > Ceratodontiformes > Protopteridae > Protopterus > Protopterus annectens. The sequence goes on along the minus strand of NC_056748.1, from coordinate 1,163,757,340 downwards.
TTCTGCAACTTTAGCAGTAAGGGCCTTAAATTGCCAGTTCCACATGCTTAAATACCAACAATATTTAATGTCTTTGCTAAAACAGAGAATGCTTACTAGCTCATAAGGTCCTGACTACAAGGAAATGCAGGATTTATTGCATGCAGCTGAACAAGTGGGAAAACATGCTCTGCAATGTGGTTTTGATTCATTAGAGGCTTCTTGGTAGAGCCGCAGTTACAGGATCCGTGATTCGAAGGCATGCTTGGTTAAAAGAACAAAGTTTACCTGATCATGTTAAGGCAAAATTATTGGATGCACCTTTACAGCATGATATCTTGTTTGGTGTTAAGGCCGAAGAAGTATTAAAGAAAATGGAGGATAAAGCAAAATGTATGCAGACAGTGAAGGATTTCTTACAGTTACAGCCTCCTAGATTTAGTAGAAATTGGCCTTCTAAAAATTGGTCCTTTCCAGTGTGAGACAGACCACAAAGAGGTAGATACAGATGCCCTAGAGGCAGATCTCAGTCCCAAGGCTCTTACAGGCCATGACAGTGGGGTGCTACAACCCCTAAAGGAGGAGATGACAAGTCACAACCTTATAGGAAACAGTCCCAATGGCGTCCCCTTTCAAATGCCAAGCTCTTACCTTTTGGCAGTTCCCTTAGGGGGAAAACTAGCACTTTTATCACAAAATTGGCATATAATCACCCAAGACAAATGGGTTCTGAATATTGTGTCTCAAGGTTGCAGGTTCCACTTTCACACTCTACCAAAGCCGAAAGGAATGCCAGACCTGCCACAAAATAAATGGGCAGAGGCACAAAAACAAATGACATCCCTCATGGACATGAGAGCTATTCATAAAGTACCAGAACAGGAACAAGGACAAGGATTTTACTCAAGACTTTTCTTGGTCCCCAGTAAGGACAAAACTTGGAGACCCATACTGGACCTATCTATTCTGAACACTTACCTGGATATTCCAAAATTCAAAATGTTGACACTGCAGCAACTTCTTCCCATGCTGGGCAAGAAGGCTTGGCTTGTTACTTTGGACCTCAAATAGGCATACCTGCATGTCCAAATCAGACAAAATTGCAGAAGATACCTCAGATTCATAGCTGGCACAATGCACTACCAATTCTCTGCACTGCCCTTTGGATTATCTACTGCGCCCAGGGTCTTCACAAAATGCCTGGCACCAGTAATTGCATTTTGCAGACAAAAAGGAATTCAAATATATCCTTACTTAGACGACTGCCTTATTCAAGCAGAGAACAAGGACATTCTACTAAAGCATCTGGCGTTAGTAAAAAGATTATTAATGGGCCTAGGATACACAATAAACGAAAATAAGTCAAAACTAGTGCCCTCACAAGAGATAATATTCCTGGGTGCAAGCTTAAATACAACTGCCCAGATGGCTTATCTCACGCCAGACAAGCAAAGGCAACTGACTTAGTATTTTCATTTGATGGCAGCAAAAACCCAACTCCCTGCAAGAAAAATTCCGCAGGCCTTGGAGTTCATGGCGTCCTGCATACTACTAATACCATATGCCAGACTGCATATGAGGAAGTTACAATGGTATCTAAAAAGTGTCTGGACTCAACACTGTCACAGTATGGAAACAATAATACCACTCATTCCCTGCCTACAACAGGAGTTTCGATGGTGGGCACAGGCATGTCACCACAACAAGGGACAGCCTTTCACTTTACCCACAGCCAGGCAGACACTAACAACAGATGCACCGGATTATGCCTGGGGAGCACACATGGCAGGAAAATGTATCCAGGGCAAGTGGACCACAGACCAAATGCATCTCCACTTCAATCAAAAACAGAGGCTAGCTGTACAAAATGCCCTGACAGCTTTCAAGGACCTTCTGCATCCAGGACAACTACTACTAAAGACGGACAACACCACAGTTATGTGGTACATAAGCAAGGGGGCACACATTCCTATCCCCTCTGCAGGCAAGCCATGACTTTGTGGAACACAGCACTGACCTGTCAGGTTCATCTGCAAGCACAGTTCCTGCCAGGAAACAAGGACTTACCACAGACAAGCATGGAAAGTGGATGCTCTTTCATTCAGCTGGAAAACGCTAAAAGTTTATGCCTTCCCACCACTGCCTCTCCTTTCAAAGGTACTTCTAAAAGCCAGACTAGAGAGGCCAAAATTATCCTGATTGCTCCAGACTGGCCACGCCAGTACTGGTACCCAATCTTAAAGAACTTGGCTCAGGGCCCAGCATGGATTTTACCTCAAATTCCTCATCTTCTGACTCAGCAAAACAATCAGATCCTGCACAGCCAGCTCAAAACCTTAAATCTGGCTGCATGGCAGATTATTTAGACAAGCAGTCAACACCTCTCTCTAAAGCTGTTATGGATGTCATTTTTGGAGGCCAGGAGGCCCAGCACCAGGAAATCTTATTCAGAAAAGTGGAAGAGATTCTGTGCCTGGAACCAGGCTCAAGGCCTTGACCCTCTTGTTCCAGATATTCCTCAGATTTTACAATACTTAACTGAGATGGTGGACAAAGGCCTATCCTTTTCATCTATTAAGATCCACGCCTCTGCCATTTCAGCTCCTTACAACATGGATCCTCCTATTTACTCTCATCCATTACTAAGACAATACCTCAGAGGGGCTAAAAATATAAGACCGCCCCGGAGAGCACCAACACCAACTTGGGACCTCTCCTTTGTCTTGGAAAAACTTACTTTACCACCTTTTGAGCCAGCCAATTCAGCAGAATTAAATTTTTTGTCATAGAAAACTGCTTTGCTTCTGGCAATAACCTCAGCACGAAGAGTCTCAGAGTTACAGGCACTAATGGCAGTGGAACCTTTCATCGTTTTTCATCAAGACAGTGTTTCTTTAAGAACAAACCCTACATTTATGCCAAAGGTGATATCCAGTGTGGCTCTTAACCAAACTATTCACTTGCCAACTTTTTATCCAAATCCCCAGAATAAAGAGGAGAAACTTCTCCACTCATTGGACATACACAGGCAGTTACGCTTCTACTTGGACAAAAGAAAAGCTTTCAGGAAAACTGAGCAACTGTTTGTAGCATATGCTGCAGGATCACAGGGAAAGGCTATTTCAAAACAGACCATTTCAAAGTGGATAGGACACTGTATCTGTTTCTGCTACACACAGCATGGAAAAACTGTACCTAGCAGCATTAGCCACATTCTACCAGGGCAACAGCCACTTCAGCAGCCTTCCTTAGAGGAGTACCAACCAAGGATATTTTGGAAGCTGCAACTTGGAGTTCAGTGCACACCTTTATCAAGCATTACCACTTGCTTCTTTACTCTAAATCCGGAGCTGGCTTTGCCACTGCAGTGCTGCAGGGCCTCATAGCCACTCCAAATCCTTTGTAGACCCAGCCACCCAACCTCAGCTTTGGGATTCAACCCAAGTGTAATGACTGCAGCAGTGAAACACGATGAACATAGTACAGTTTTGTACCTACCATAAATGTAGATGTTCGAGTGTATTCACTGCTGCAGTCCAGGTTACCCTCCCTCCATCCCCACTTTCTTATCTGGGACTTATCTATACCTTTCTATCCTATACAACCTATGTTGTGTATTTGCTTGTAACTGAAGGTATTGTTTTTATTTATGTATGTTTTATTAGCAATATGTATTGCCTACCTATTTGGGGGCACCGCCTGACAGCAGGATAACCCAAGTGTAATGACTGCAGCAGTGAATACACTCTAACATCTACATTTATGGTAGGTACAAAACTGTACTTTATGGATGTTATTCTGGAGGCCAGGAGGCCCAGCACCAGAAAATCATATGCAGAAAAGTGGAAGAGATTCTGTGCTTGGAACCAGGCACAAGGAATTGACATGCTTGTACCAAATATTCCTCAGATTTTACAATACTTAACTGAGATGTTGGACAAAGGCCTATCCTTTTCATCAATTAAAATTCATGTCTCTGCCATTTCAGCTCATTACAATACGGACCCACTTATTTTTTCACATCCTCTACTAAGGCAGTACCTCAGAGGGGCCAAAAACATAAGACCCCCAAGAAGAGCACCAATACCTGCATGGGACCTCAATTCTGTCTTGGAAAAACTCACACTGCCTCCTTTTGAGCCAGCTAATACAGCTGACATAAAATTTGTATCATGAAAAACAGCTCTGCTCTTAGCAATAACTTCAGCAAGAAGAGTCTCAGAGTTACAGGCACTCATGGCGGTTGAACCTTTTATAATTTTCCATCCAGACAGGGTTTCTCTGATGACAAACCCAACATGTATGCCTAAGGTAGTGTCCAGGGTGACTCTTAATCAAACAATTCATTTGCCTACCTTTTATCTGAACCCACAGAATAAGGGGGAGAGACTTCTACAGTCTTTGGACATACACAAACAGCTACGCTTTTACTTGGACAAAACTAAAGCTTTCAGAAAATCTGAGCAACTCTTAGTGTTATATGCTGCAGGATCTCAAGGAAAAGCAATCTCAAAGCAGACATTTTCCAAATGGATAGCCCACTGCATTTAATGTCCTTCAAGAATGCAACTGCAGTCCTGACATATGGGTTGTCCTGCCTCAGGCAGCCCTTCGGTCGGCCGGATTCCAAAGTCCGGGTCCGGCATCGGCTGATGTCGCCTCCTCCCCGACGTCAGAGTGGCTGGGGTATAAAGCATCAGCCGACGCCATCTTCTTCAGTCTTTCTTGCCGCGCGGTGCCCGAAGCAGAAGCAGTTTGCAAGTGCCGGTCGGCCAGCTCCTGTGTTTTCAGATACCGAAGTCATCAAAAAGCTAAGTACCCCATTGGGGAACCTTTTCTTGCCTCAGCCGATGTCAGACCAAACTGAAAAAGTTAATAATTGTTTGTCTTGTGGTAAACAAATATCTCATAAGGACTTCCATTCCTATTGCCTTCCCTGCCTCGGCCCAGACCACGACGTCTCGGCCTGTGCTGCCTGTGCTTGCTTCAATAAGCGCACACTTAGGCGCCGGGCAGAATTTGCTGAAGACTATTTTGGGGAAAATTTCGCCTATATCATGCCGTCGGAACTTCCGACAGCACATGTTTCCAAAAAACGGAAGGACCGGGACTGACCTCCGCGGCCCGCAACTTCCACCGACACCACGCCTAAGCCTACCGCGAGTGCATCGGTCTCTTCGGAGGTGGTAATTCAACCGCTCCAGGCTGACGACACCGCTTTACCGCACACTTCGGTCTCGGAGGCTACCCCTGTGCCGGTTATTGATTTTCCTCCTGAAACCAAAGCCCAAGATTTACCTGACACCATACCGGTGGACAAAGTTACTCCAGCACGTGGGGCAGCTAGGCCTCCTGTGTCTGTCTATCAAGGCCTACACACGTGCTAAGGCTGCCAGCCAGGCTAAGTCTCACCCTCCTAAATCTTTTTCACAGGATCCCACTTCGGATAAACAGATCATGACTTTAGCTGCAGATCTAATTTCTGTAATCAGGGGCTCTCAGGCTCATCCAGACAGAGGTTCTCAGCCGCCTTCAGACAAAAGGCCCAGGGTTGAGCAGACAGATACCCTTTCCTCAGATGAAGCTTCTGGTGAGTCAGGCCTTTCAGATTCCCATGAAGGACCCTTCCCGGCCTATGAGGATTCTGATGCAGATGAATCCATTCCCTCTGCCTCTCCTCCTGAGGATATTTCTTTCGGGGAAATTCTCCACTCCATGAGAGAGCATTTTCAGTGGCAGGGCCAGGATTTCTCCGACTCCAGGAAAAGGCTTCGGACCTTCCTTAAGTTACCCAGCACAGGCCTTTAGCTATTCCCCCAGTGTTAGATGTATTGGATGATGTGTACTCAGACTCCAGTACTTCTCCTGATTCTCTCCCTCCTGCTCCTGTCAAGCCAGACAGATATTACAGGGTTCCTGAAACTCATAAACATCTCTTTAAGGCCCACTCTGTTGATCTAGGAACTATTTCTCAGGGGCCCAAAGGAGTGGCTACCTCGGCCAAGAATCCTTTGCCCGCAGACAGGGAATCTAGGTCCCTGGAGAGGTGGGGTAAAAAGTTTATACCTCTTCCACCCTTGCCATGACGGCTCTAAACTGTCTTTTTCATATGTTTCAGTATCAGGATTTCCTGATGGATGATTTGCAGAAAAAGTTAGCCTCTCCTGAGCCTTTAGATAGAAAGGCTTTGCAGGATTTGGTTCATAACACTCAGCAGGTTAGCAATCATTTTCTTCAGTGTGGTTATGATGCATTGGAAGCTTCATGTAGGGCAGCTATGACAGGGGCCATCATACGTAGACATGCTTGGTTGAAAGAACAGTCATTGCCAGATCATGTTAAAGCAAAGCTTCTAGATGCACCTCTGGAAAAAGACAAGCTATTTGGTGCTAATGCACAGGGTGTGTTGAAATCAATTGAGGAAAGGGCTAAATCAGTACAAACAGTCAAAGATTTCCTCCAGGTTCAGCCACCAAGGTTCAGCAGGAATTGGCCTTCGAAGAACTGGTCCTTTCCAGACACTGACAGGTTTCAAAGGGGAAAAAGTAGGCGTGCTCGAGGTAGAGGGCAATACCGAGGTTCCTACAGGGGCCGCCAATGGCAACCAACTAACCAGAGAAGTGGCGCAGGGACTCCTACTGCTCCACAGGGACAATCACAATGACTTAACTTTGACACCGCCAACCAAGGCTCAAAGAGAAGCACCTTTAGGCGGAAAGTTATCCTTATTTTCAGAAAATTGGCACGTTTTTACAAAGGACGGATGGATTTTGAACATAATAGACAAAGGTTACAGGTTCCACTTCCATACCTTACCAACAAGACAAGGCATGCCAAACCTGCCACAGAATCAAAGGGCAGAGGCACTCATACAAGTTTCAAAGCTGCTACAAATCAAAGCAATAGAAAAGGTCCCTCCTCAGGAACAAGGACAGGGATTCTACTCAAGACTGTTCCTTGTTCCAAGAAAAGAAAAGCAATGGAGACCTATACTGGACTTGTCCGCTCTAAACACTTTTCTCATTGTGCCAAAATTCAAAATGCTGACGTTACAGCAACTTCTTCCCATGCTGGGCAAGGGGTCTTGGCTGGTTACTCTGGACCTCAAGGCAGCATACCTGCATGTCCCAATCAGACACAGCTGCAGAAGATACCTCAGATTTCTTGCAGGGTCAGAGCATTATCAATTCTCAGCATTGCCTTTTGGCTTATCTAATGCGCCCAGGGTATTCACGAAATGCCTGGCATCAGTAATTGCACATTGCAGACTTCAGGGGATACAAATATACCCTTATCTGGACGATTGCCTTATACAAGCGGACAGCAAGCAAGACTTGATAAGAAACTTGGACTATGTCATTCACTTACTACAGGCTTTGGGATACACAGTCAATATTAAAAAGTCAAGACTACTGCCATCCCAACAAATAATCTTTCTAGGAGCCAAACTGGACACAAACTCACAAATGGCTTTCCTCACAGAAGAAAAACAAGATCAGTTACCACATTACTTCAAAAGCCTAGCAAAGCACACCCAGATGACTGCAAGGAAAATCCTGCAGGCCCTGGGTTTCATGGCATCTTGCATTCTTCTGATTCCACTGGCAAGACTACACATGAGAAAACTACAATGGTACCTAAAAAGTTTATGGTCTCAACACAGCCACAACTTCGAAGCAATTATTCCACTCATTCCATGTCTACAAAAGGATTTTTTGTGGTGGGCACAAGCAAGCCAGCTAAACCAAGGCATGTCCTTCAACAAACCTCAAGCAAGCCAAACCATTACAACAGACGCCTCAGATCATGGATGGGGACGACATGGAAGGAGATGCATTCAAGGGCAATGGGCTCTCGGAATTGCATCTGCACATCAATCAAAAAGAGATGCTGGCAGTGATTCATGCAATCGAGGCCTTCGGAAAATTTCTTCAGCAAGGCCATCTGCTGATAAAGACAGACAACACCACTGTTATATGGTACATAAACAAGCAGGGAGGCACCCATTCTTACCCCCTCTGCAGACTAACAATGACTCTTTGGGAAAAGTCCCTGAAACTGAACATACAGTTGCAATCCCAGTTTGTTCCAGGCAAGGACAATGTTCTGGCGGACAGTCTAAGCAGAAACATCTTGGACCCGCACGAATGGATGTTGCATCCAGACATTTTTTCACAAATAACTCAGGCATGGGGGGGGGGGACATAGATCTCTTTGCCTCGCACCTCAATCATCATCTGAACAAGTTCTGCTCGAGGACACACCATCCTCAAGCCTGGAAGATGGATGCTCTCTCCTTCAGCTGGAACTCTCTAACAATCTATGCATTCCCACCTCTACCATTAATGACCAAGGTGTTACTGAAGATCAAAACAGAACAACCGAAAGGCATTTTGATAGCTCCAGACTGGCCAAGACAGCACTGGTACCCATTACTAAGGAGCATAACTCACACCAAGCCGTGGCCCCTGCCTCTATGGCCTCTGCTTATAACTCAGCACAATTACAGGACTGTTCATCCAAACCTGCAAACATTGCATCTGACAGCTTGGAGGGTTCCATGATTTCTCCCCATATATCTCTCTCCAAAAAAGTTCAAGAGATCCTACTGGAAGCACGCAGGCCTTCCACCAGAAAAACTTATTCAGCCAAATGGAAGAGGTTCAACATCTGGAATGCCAACAATGGACAGGATGCATCAGTAATGAACATCCCACAGATTCTAGAATACTTGGCAGAAATGTTTCACAATGGCCTTTCATATTCTTCCATAAAAATACACGCTTCAGCAATTTCAGCAAAATACAGCTGTGATCCACCTGTGTTTTCACATCCTTTGCTAAGACCGTTTCTAAGAGGGATAAAGAATATCAAACCTCCAAGAAAACCACCAGTGCCTGCATGGGACCTCAATTTCGTCTTGGAAAAATTAACTCTTCCTCCTTTTGAGCCAGCAGCATCTTCAGAATTGCAGTTTCTCTCCTGGAAAACAGTCTTCCTGTTGGCAATTACTTCAGCAAGAAGAGTCTCGGAGATACAGGCCCTCATGGCAGTACCTCCATTTCTCATTTTCCATCAGGACAGAGTCTCTTTAAGGACCAGTCCTTCATTCATGCCAAAAGTGATATCCAGGGTTTCTCTAAATCAAGCAATTCACCTGCCTACTTTCTTTCCCAATCCTCAAAATAAAGGAGAAAAGCTTTTGCACACTTTGGACATACACAGACAATTGCATTATTACTTGGATAGAACAAAGGCCAACAGAAAGTCTGACCAACTATTTGTAGCTTACGCTCCTGGAGTACAAGGAAAGGCAATTTCCAAACAAACAATTTCAAAATGGATTGGAAACTGCATCAGATTCTGCTACTCTTTCCATGGAAAAGGTGTGCCAGCCAATATCAGGCCACACTCCACCAGAGCTACAGCCACCTCCACAGCCTTTCTAAGAGGGGTGGCTACAAAGGACATTCTAGAAGCTGCTACATGGAGCTCCGTGCATACATTTTCCAAACATTACAACCTGCCTTTATATTCCAGATCCCGAGCAGGCTTTGCTTCTGCAGTCCTGCAGGGCATTTTAGCTACACCATCCTTATCTTAGATCCTACCACCCCCAGCTTGGCTATGGTATTCAACCCATATGTCAGGACTGCAGTTGCATTCTTGAAGGACATAGTACAGTTTTGTACCTACCATAAATGTAGATGTCCGATAGATATGCAACTGCAGTCAGGTTTTCCCTCCCTCCTACCCCTCTGTAATTATCTTTTTTGGGTCCACTCCCCCTTTTCCAAATTAGCTGGGGATAGCATTTATGGTGTATCTGTTTATTACTGTTGTGCATGTCTGGAATTTTATTCATGCTCTAAATTTAGCCTTCCTTGGAGGGCACCTGGCATCTGGGGCAAGAAACACTGAAGAAGATGGCGTCGGCTGATGCTTTATACCCCAGCCGCTCTGACGTCGGGAAGGAGGCGACATCAGCCGACGCCGGACCCGGACTTTGGAATCCGGCCGACCGAAGGGCTGCTTGAGGCAGGACAACCCATATGTCAGGACTGCAGTTGCATATCTATCGGACATCTACATTTATGGTAGGTACAAAACTGTACTTTTCTGCTATTCTCTACATGGCAAATCAGTGCCCAAGGGCATCAGGCCACACTCAGCCAGAGCAGCAACAACTTCAGCAGCCTTCCTCAGAGGAGTACCAACTAATGACATTTTGGAGGCTGCAACTTGGACTTCAGTGCACACTTTTACAAAGCTCTACCACTTATCTCTTTACTCTAAATCCAGAGCAGGCTTCGTCACTGCAGTTCTGCAGGGCCTCATAGCCACTCCTAATTCTTTTTAGGCCCAGCCACCCAACCTCAGCTTTGGGATTCAACCCAAGAGTAATGACTGCAACAGTGAAACACGATGAACATAGTACAGTTGTGTACCTACCATAAATGTCGATGTTAGAGTGTATTCACTGTTGCAGTCCAGGTTACCCTCCCTCCATCCCCCTTTCATTTCTGGGACTTATCTGTACTTCTCTATTCTATACAACCTATGTGGTGTATTTGCTTCTAGATGAAAGTATTGTTTGTTAGTGCATGCTTTTTTATAAGCAGAATTTTAGCCTACCCTTTTTGGGGACACCTGACATCTGGGGCAAGAAAAACTGAAGAAAATGACGTCGGCTGCATCTTTTATACTCCTGTCGCACTGACGTCAGGGAAGAGGCGACAGCAACCGATGCCGGACCAGGACTTTGGAATTCAGGCCGACTGCGGGTAGCCTGCCAGCAGGATAACCCAAGAGTAGTGACTCCAACAGTGAATACACTCGAACATCTACATTTATGGTAGGTACACAACTGTACTTTTTGACGCCCTAGAAGCTTCTTGCAGGGCAGCAGTCACGAGATCTGTCATTAGAAGACATGTATGGCTTAAGGAACAACCCCTGTCAGATCATGTCAAATCAAAATTCTTGGATGCACCCTTGCACAAAGATAACTTATTTGGTGCTAAAGCAAAAGAGGTGTTAAAGATGGAAGAAAAAGCAAAGTCTTTGCAGACTGTTAAAAGATTTCTTACAGGTACAGCCCCCTTGGTTCAGCAGGCATTTTCCTTCCAAACACTGGTCCTCCTTTTCTGCACCTAGCAAACAGAGCCAGCCTAGGCCCTGTGGAAACAGACTTCCAAGACAGCAGTCCCATGGCTTGCAGGGAACTAAGCAGTGGACTGCTTCCACTTCAAAACCAGGGAGTTTTAAGCCAACCCCTTTTGTTAAAAACTCACAATGACTCACCCCCTCCCTACCTCGCCTCTGCCCACCATCACATACCGCTAGGAGGAAAACTCTCCTTTCACTCAAGCACCTTGGCCACCATTACCAAGGACCAATGGGTTCTTAACATTGTGTCTCAGGGGTATAAATTATCCTTCCTCACCCTTCCAACCCCAAAAGGGTTCCCAGAATTACCACCATATTAGTGGGCAGAAGCTCAAAAGCAAATCCATACCCTGCTCTCCATGGGAGCAGTAGAACACGTTCCTGCAGAGCAGATAGGCCAAGGCTTTTACTCCAGACTTTTTCTCTTACCTAGAAAAGAGGGCACCTGGCGCCCCATCCTTGATCTATCCATTCTAAACACCTTCCTGGTGATCCCAAAATGCAAAATTCCCACCCTCCAGCAGCTGCTGCCCATGCTGACCAAGGACGCTTGGCTAGTCACCCTGGACCTAAAAGAGGCCTACCTCCACATTCCCATCAGGGAGTCCTGCAGAAAATATCTTCACTTCGGGGCAGGATCTCAGCACTTTCAGTTCTCTGCTCTTCCCTTTGGCTTATCTACTGCTCTCAGAGTTTTCACAAAATGCCTGGTTCCAGCCATTGCTTTTTGCAGACAAAGAAATATTCAAATTTACCCATACTTAGATGACTGCCGTATTCAGGCAGACAGCCAGGAAAAGCTGCTCAAAGAGCTGGCCATTGTAAAGGACCTACTAATCTCATTAGGGTACACAATCAATGAAAAGAAATCCAAACAGGTACCCACCCAAAGAATAATATTCCTGGGAGCAAGTCTGGATGCAGCATCCCAGATGGCATGCCTAACACCAGAGAAGCAAAGTTTCCTATCACCTTACTTCTCTCAACTGGCCACCAGGCCCCAGCTTTATGCAAGGAAAATCCTGCAAGCCCTGGGATTCATGGTATCTTGCATACTCCTCATTCCCTATGCCAGACTGCATTTGAGGAAACTTCATTTGGTACCTAAAGAGCCTTTGGTGTCAACACTCTCAAGATCTGGAAACTCTTTTACCTTTTATTCCTTGTCTGAGGGTGGAATTTCTTTGGTGGGCAACAGTCTGCTCCCACAACAAGGGACTGCCCTTCTCACCACGGACACATCAGACTACGCTTGGGGTGCACGCATGGACAGCAGGTGCATACAGGGCCAATGGAACCCCCAGCAACTCCCCCTGCACATCAATCTAAAAGAGAGAATGGCTGTGCAGCAGGCCTTCATAGCTTTTAACCCCCTTCTCTGTCCTGATCAAAACAGACAACACCACAGTGATGTGGTACATCAACACGCAGGGAGGGACTCACTCATACCCGCTCTGCAGGCTGGCCATAACTATTTGGTTCACAGCCTCTTCCATGCATCTACACCTGTTAGCACAATACCTGCCAGGCTCTCTCAACTCTCTGGCACACTAATTAAGCAGAAAACTGTTGGACCCCCATGAGTGGCAGCTCAACCGAAACACCTTCTTATTAATAACTCGGAAATGGGGAAGCCCGGAGGTCAGCCTCTTTGCCTCCCACACCAACCATCAGCTCAGCAAATTCTGCACCAGGAAGCATCACTGCATGGCATGGAAAGTAGATGCCCTGTCCTTCCCCAGGGTAAACCTCTCGATCTATGCCTTTCCTCCCCTACCTTTCATTCCCAAGGTACTGATCAAAATAAGGGAGGAAAAACCAAGGACCATCCTCATTGCTCCAGACTGGCTCAGACAGCACTGGTGCCCCTTGCTGCGCAGCCTGTCCCCACGGCCCCCATGGCATCTTCCTCAGATTCCCAACCTCCTAACCCAGTGGGAAGAGGAATTCATGCAACCCCAATTGCAGACACTCAATTTGGCAGCTTGGCTTATAACCTGACCCCTGACTAATCTGCCCTCCTCAGTAAACAGGTTCTGGATGTTATCCGAGAGGCCAGATGCCCTAGCACCAGAAAGTCTCTTATGTGGATAAATGGAAAAGGTTCTGCACCTGGATCCAGGCTAAGGGGGCCAGTATGGCACAGCCCTCCATCCCTCTCATCCGGTATTACTTAGCTGACCTACTACACAGTGGTCTCTCTTTCTCCTCTATAAAAATTCATGCCTCTGCTATTTCCGCTCATTTTCCCACTGAGCAGCCTCTTTTTTTCCCACCCTCTAATCAAGCAGTTCCTCAGAGGGGCCAGCAACTTGAGGCACCCCATTGGCCTGGAACCTTAACTTTGTCTTGGAAAGCTCACCCTGCCTCCTTTCGAACCAGCTTTTTCTGCAGAGCTAAAATTTCTCCACTGGAAGACAGCCTTCCTCCTGGCCATCACTTCAGCCAGAAGAGTCTTGAGCTGCAAGCACTCCAAGGGAGTCAGGACCCACTCCACCAGAGCAGCCTTCACCTCTGCAGCATTCCTCAGAGGAGTCCCCACCAGGGACATCCTGGAGGCTGCCAACTGGACATCTGTTCACACATTTATCAAACATTACCACCTGCCTATCTCTTCTAAATCCAGGCAGGTTTTGCCTCTGCAGTCTTGCAGGGCATGCTAGCCAGCCCCTAGCTTCCTTGGCTGCCTTCACTCTTTTCCTCAGCTTTGGGAATCTGACTGCAACAGTGAAACATGAGGAACATAGTACAGTTGTGTACACTTAATGTAAATGTAGATGTTCGAGTGTCTTCACTGTTGCAGTCCTGGTTTCCTTCCCTTCTTCCCCTTTTTGTTTTTGTTGCCTTTCTTCCTTGTTGTTCTCCTTTCCTTTCAAGGGGCATATTGGTATTTATTTTCCACTGGCGGGGCCCTACCACCAGAGCCTGGCCTCTTACTTTGGGGTCTCCTGACCGGTTAGGACAAGAAAAACTGATGAAATTGCGTCGGCTGCCTTCCTTTATACCACTGACGACCTGACGTCAGTCTTCAACCGACAGCAGCCGACGCAGAAATACTAAGTCTCTGATATTCAGGCCTACCGGGGGCTACCTCCGCAGGGATAACCCAAATGTGATGACTGCAACAGTGAAGAAACTCAAACATCTACATTTATGGTAAGTGTACACAACTGTACTGTACATTGGCTAAATGGATAAATTACTTTTTCTGGATTTATTCTCAACAAGGCATTTCTCTGTCAAGACTGCTTAAAGCCCACTCAACTAGATTCATGGCCACTTTGTCTGCTTTTTGGTCAGGAAACTCTGTTGATATTTGCACACAGCCACATGGTCCAACACTTATACCTTTCTTACTCATTATAAACTGGACATAATATCCAGAAGCCAGAGGTGCCTTTGGTTCAGGGGTTTTCCGGAGTATCCTTCCATGAGAGCCACCCAAGATTCATATAGCTGGGAACTGTATCCCATTCTTTGAGGAAGAATGAAAAGGACATCAGATTTAAAAGTTATGTACTCATCACAACTAGGCATCTTTGTTGTACATTTTCATTCTTACTCACCCCCCCCCCATCCCCCTTCCTAAAATCTTCTGGAATGGCATGATGGTTTCTTGTTGGAACCTATAGTTCCAGGTTTGAGCCCTACTCTATTATATTTTTCCTTTAACTACTTAATGTAGACTTATGGAAGCAAACTCAAATCTGAGGTACTGGGGATAGGCATTATGGGTGGAGGGAGCAGCTCGACATTTGGATCCAAAGTCTGAAGTTTGCGGCCGAGTCTGATTCAACAGTTGGATCCATAATCCATTCGTTGCGGAAGACTGAAAACGGACAACACAGATGCCTAGCTATGGTGAGTACATAACTTCTAATTTTCAACTAGTCACAGGATTTGAATTGCCTAGACATAGAAAGGACTTGAGTTAAATTCTGTTGGCTTCCAAAAAAGCAATTACTAGAAATGGAAATCAAAGTCTAAACCAACTGTATTTGAAGTATCGAATGTTATACCAATGCTCTTGTACCAATGCTTTTACTGTCTAAATTATGATGTCATTATGTTTTGCTACTTCAATGTATCTAGAAATTACTATCAAATGTTAATGTATATCTATTTTCTGTTTTGGAGCTTTTCTCCCCAGGACTCCATTGAAAACGGGTTCTTCAAGGCCCAATGGACTATCCTGGTAAACCAACTGCAATAAATAAATAAATAAATTATAAATGAGATGAAAGAACTGGAAAAGGAGTCCTTAGAAAAGGGAAGGATCAAATTACATAGAAATGAATGGAAACTGTGGGAACAATGCATGCAGAATAATGTTGAGGAGGAGTGAGGTTTAGTGAAAAGTAGAGATCGAACAAATTAGGTAATGTTGTGCATGATAGTTATAAACAATGAAAAGATATGTGATGCATAAGGTATGTAAATGGAAGACATATTCCATAATAATAATGGTTGGAGGAAGGGACTCTGGAATTTGTGGAACTTCAGTAACTGTATCTGGCATAGCTGTAGCTAGGTCAGTGGTTGCCCTGGGCATCCCCCCAATTAATGTACTCACTTCAGAGTTGCAGGGATATGGACCAAAATATTCTCTGGGCTGCTCTTTGCCTGAAATACCTTTTAGCAGTTGTAGCACATACTTCATTGAAAACACACACACAGCAAGCAAATCGTTAAAATAGGCACAATCTCAGTCACAACTGCTTAAATGACTACATATACTGCTGTCCTTTCCATCTGTCCATCAAAAACTATTGCATCACTGACTTGTAGGGTCCAGTTGATATGTAGTCTACAGTGCTGATTTTGCCCACCAACACCTTGCATCCACAGAACCTTTTCATTTTCCTCTCCCTGGCTACAGTTCTAGTTTCAAGTGTGAACTTGACATAGATTTATCTCCAGATATGTTAGCAGTATCTTTAGCTTCTTAGTGGTAATATACCATTCTGCATTACTTCACGGCATTGCTGAGTGTTATTTCTTAGCTGTCAGATGCAGTCAAAGAAGGATGTATGATTATACTTGACTGCTTTCAGGGTTTCGCTGAGCTTTTTGTCTAATATGAGTAGAGTATGATTTATTATAGGCTTTGAGTGTTTTTTATGTAGCTTATTAATGTTGCATTCCACCAAGATTTATTTTTACACTGTACTTAGTGCTGATTGTCACAACTTGGTTGATGCTATTTTTTTAGACTGGAGTGTAGTAGTCATATTCATAAGTGCCAATAGAGGCTACATGGGGGCAGGAAATTTGCATTTGAATTCTGAGAGCTTAACATAAAGTTTTAATAAGTTTGTATTTGTTTAAACCCTTGAGTTTAGAGATTCTCATTATTTTAGGCTTAGGTGTATAAATGTTACTCGTGCCATAGGTAGAATGATAGAATATATTGTAGGTGCTGGTTTAGCTTACCTAAGTGCAGAGGATGAATGTTACTTTGTGGGCCACCTTCATGTTGTGGCACAGAAACTTGTTAGTGATGCATATTATTTGCTTGAATGGATCTGTGAGACTAGTTGCCATGATGCAGCAGTTCCGGCTTGTTGCTGTGCACTGGTGTAGGAGGACCTGTGGGACTGTGTGCTGAGATGTGGCTCAGGCACTTAGTGCTAAATGTCAGCAGTGGTGTGAGTGGGCATCCATGGACTTGGCTGCCAAAATGTGACACAGTGGCTTGTCATAGTACGGCCCTGTAAGTGATGTCTTCTGGATTTTGTAGAGAGACTTGTTGCAGTTCACAGTACAATAATTAAAAGGCAGTCTGTGTGATGTAGCCAGCTTGTGGCCTAAATATTTTATGGGTGGTGCATATGGTTGTAACAGTGCAGTTCAGTGCTCTGGCATGACCTCTGCCTTTTACCTGGCATGGGAGTACAATTTCTGTTTTCATTGCTGCACCCCTGCATAGCTGTCATCCTCTCTTCAGGAAAAAATCCAGAAATAATCGGGGACACTTTTTCAAATATTAATAGTATTAATATGAAATACTGATACAATAAGAAAATACAAATTAATCTGCAATTTCTGAAGTAAAATACAATCTGTAATCTTTAATGCATGTCATACTTTATTAAATATAACACAGCACTTTTTATTCAAAAAGTGCCAGTTTTAAAAGGAATTTTGGAGTGACAGACCAAATGTTTGAGCCAAAAATCAAGGACAACTGAGCGGTATTGCTTGAGAGATACACAGCTGTCCTTGGATAAAAAAATAAGTTAAATGTGAATTTGAAATTGTCTGTTCCACTTGTTTGTTGGCTTCAAATAGGAGCCACACTTTCAATCCTGTCTTATTCTCAAGCGCTTTGTTCTCTTGCTGTCTATAAGAAGGAATGTACGTATGACATTTGTTGGAAAAGGTGAGAAGAGTGTGTGTCTTGAGTCTCACTCCCATTAGGCATTACCATCAACAGAAATGCATGAAGAAGAACCAACTGCCTCACCTTTTCTACATTACATCCACACTGTCTTAGTGCAAGCCTGTCATGTATTCCCACCAAATAACATGATACGTTATGCTTTTGTGCTCAAAGAAAAGATACCTCTCAGGAAATTCTACACTCTAAATGCACAATGGTGATGGGGGAATGCAACTTCAGAATGTTACTGTGTGTCCCTGCAGCTCTCTCTTATCAGTGTGTCAGTATTCATCTTAAGGTAACCAGCAAGGTTCCATTTTGGTTGTCAGCCTGCTTACAAAAAAACTCAGGCTGTGCGAAGTCTGCAACATTTCCATTTATGTCATCAGTCAGGCTTGTTGGGTGGGGTTGCCATTTCATTCAGCTGTGTACTAGTTCCACTTTACCCTCTTCCAAACCACTTTTTACTTGTGTAATGTTACATTTCATTTCTGGTGATTTTTTTCTTTTTATGTGTGATAGTCTCAGAATTGTATAGCATCATGTTACCTTGTACTCGACTTTTTATGCTTGTAATGTATGTATCTACATTTGTAAGTTATATCTCTGCTGATTTTTATGTATGATAGATTCTATTAATTGTATAACATTATTGTATCTTGTACCTGATTTCTTTTATGCCCAAAATGTATGTATTTACTAATTTTTTAACTCTGTACTTGTTCTTTTATGTGGAGCTTTTCTCCTCGGGTCTCCACTGAAAATGGGCCTCCAGCCCAGTGGACTAACCTGGTTAACAAAAGACAAATAAATAAATTAAATAAATAAGTACTAGCTATTAACCCCAATTTTTGTAACGTCTATGTGATGATGTGAGGTATTGCTAGCTGTGACAGAAGACGTAGGGCAGTGGACATGTAACATATGTCAGCATAGCTAGCTGGAGTTTTGTAAAGAATTGCCATTTGTATATGAAACTGATTTGTACATGTGTTTGTGCTGAAAATCTGTTTTTAAAGCTGTTTGTGTTAAAAGTGTGCCAACAGTGGGGTCCTGCTGGACAGAAAAGAAATACACCTGTATGTCAGACCGTATTGTAACTGTTCATAGGTAGGTACTAGGCTATCTGCCCAAAGGCATTTATAAGCCTAGCCAGAATGTGTTGGCTTTCGCCTCCCCCATAGATTAGCTCCCTGTGCCTCTGTCCTGCAGAAGTAATCCCTGAGGTAAACTTTGTTTCTCATCCACTCGTCAGGGTTTCTTTTGAAGTGTGTTAGCGAGGAGCTCTGCCTAATGTAGATTGGGATCTTGTTCCAAAGCATGGGAAGTCTCTGGGACAGGAATCTATCCCTCCAGCATTTCCTATTTATTGTTGTGGTGAGGTTTAGATCCCTAGAGCGGGGATAAAGTTTTCTATAGGTGGAGCATGTCCATCAATTCTGGGTTGGACATGGCCTTGTATGTCAGGCAGAGATCACCTCTGAGTAGGCGGTATGCAACCGAGTACAGCTGTAGTTTCTTCAGTCGAGCTGCATAGGGTATCTGTTTAAGGCCAGTGATCCTCTTGGTGAGGTACTTCTGTGGTCTTTCCAGCTGTTGCAGGTGTCTTGTAAGGTACATCCCAAATGAGGCATTGTACTCTATGATGGATCTGATGATTAGAGGGGCACAATGACCTCTTTTGATCTGGATGCGAACCCTTTTGTGATTAGGTGTGCCATGTAGAAGGATTTTCTAACCACTTTGGCAATGTGATTATCAAAGGTGAGATTACTATCTACTTGGGTCCTCAGATCCCTTATTACATCTTCCGTATTCAGGGGACTACCACCTATGCGGTAGTTTGTAGGTACTTTGTTTTTTCCAAAGGGGATGACTATGCACTTTTTGGCATTTAGCTTGAGGCCATGATTTTGACACCAGGTATCCATCTCGGTGAGACCCTTTTGGAGGATGTCTGTGTCAGCCGGAGAGTCAATTATAGCCCCTAGTTTGTAGTCGTCTGCGAACTTGGTCAGCCATAGTCCTCCTGTGCTTGCCTGTACCTCTGAGAAGTATATGCCGAACAGGAGGGGTCCTAGGACTGAGCCCTGGGGAATGCCACTTGTAACCGGTTTAGAGTCGGACCTAGCTCCCGCAACTCTCACCATATGGGTTCTTTCTGTGAGCCTGTTGGCAACCCATCTTGTGACATAGGGGTTTATGTTCAGGCTGGTGAGCTTGTCTATAATACCAGAATGGTGAATGGTGTAGAAGGCCTTAGCGAGGTCTAGGTAGGCTGTGTGTACCACCTTTCCCTCATCTATAGCCTTGATAACTGTCTCAAAGTCATCCACCAGGTTTAGGAGGCATGATCTGCCCTTAACAAAGCCGAACTGGGTAGCGTCCAGTGTTTGGAGGTTCCCAATGTCTCTGTTAATGAGTTCCATGATGATGCACTCCATAACCTTGCAGACCAAGCTAGTCAGGCTTATAGGGCAATAGTTCCCGGGGTCTGTTGTGGCTCCACCTTTGTGGAGCGGAATAACTGTTGCTGTGCACCACTCTATGGGTACTGTAGCCTGTGGAGAGGCTGAGTTTGAACAGTGTGTTTAGGTGAGGGGTTAGTTCATCTTTGAGCTCGTGTAGGACGCAGCCTGGGACACCATCTGGTCCCATTGATGCTGTGTTTTTGGCTTTGGAGAGGGCTGTTTTAACCTGAGTGTCTGTGATTTCAGGGACTCTACATTCTTCTGGTATGGTTATGGGCCCTTTTGGGGGGGTGAAGTTTGCGCTGAACCTGTCTGCCAGGATGTTGGCGATATCGGTCGGTTCAGTGTATTTTGTGGCATTCTGCACTATGAGCAGATCTAAGCATTGCCACTTAGATTCTTGACATAGCTAAAGAATGCCTTGTGGTTATCTTTGGTGTCCGTGACAATTTTTCTTTCAAAGCTCGCCTTGGATGATTTTATGAGGGATCGTAGTTTCTTGCTGATACTGATAAGGGATGTCTTCCCTTCTTGGGATTTTACTCTTTTGTACTAGTTTCCTTCTTCTATTGCATAGCTTGTTTATGGTAGGAGTCCACCAGACTGGTTTCTTTTTCTTGGAGGAGTGAGTTTTGGTTTTGCTTGGGATGGCATGATCCATGCATTCTTTTAGGTGCCCGTAGAATGCATTAGTAAAGGATTTTGCAGCTTGGACAGCATTATCCTTCAGCATGGGGGCTTTGAAATTTTCCACCTTGGTCTTAAGTAACGTGACGTTTGTTTTTGAAAAGTTTTTCACGGTGGTTTTCTTGTCCGGGGGTGGGGGCGGGTGAATATCCAAAATGATTTGTTTATGGTCAGATCTAACCAGCGAGGGGTTGACCTCCAGTGTGGAACACTGGTCGCCCATGTTGGTGATGACCAGGTCAAATATGTTGTCACCTCTGGTGGGAGTGTTGACCAGTTGAACCAAGGCATTTGAGTTTATAAATTCTGGGAAATGTTGGGCAAGGGCGTTAGTACTTGAGTAGTTCTCCCAGTTAATGTTTGGGTAATTGAAATCACCCAATATTAGGGTGTTTGTTAGGACCTTTATGTTTCCCAGTGTTTCCACAAATGCGGAATGAGGGTCCTGGGACATGGTGGGTGATCTGTAGCAAGCTACAATTTGAATTGCAGTTTTGCCCGTTGTTAGTTGCACGTGGATGATCTCAGAAGCATCGTGCTGTGCCACTAACCTGGAGGTGTGGGTATCCTTGATGAATATGGACACGCCCCCGCCTTCTGTATTTTGGTTTGGGTTCTGTGGCCGAAGTGTATGTTAAGAGTTGTAGCCTGGTAGTGCTGGGGTGCTCTCTGGAGCCTTAAACCAGGTTTCTGTTACTGCACATATATCAATTTTCTCCATACCGAGTGCCTCGAGTGCGTGCATTTTGAGGTTTAGACTTCTGGCATTGAGTAGCATTACCCTTAGTTTTTGTTACTTGTGCTATTTATGGCGGTGGGTTTGTCTTTTGAGCCTTGCCTAAAAAAAGGCACTATGGGGGTGGCAAGAACCTTGGCCAGTATTCGAAATCCTAAGGGTGACAGGCGCAAGCCGTCTCTAGAGAAGCAGCGTGGCTTGTAGAGCATGTCATCCCAGGCGGACAGACACTGGATCCCTTTTGAACGACACCAGAAACTTAGCCAATTGTTGAAATCGAGAATTTTTTCTTTATACTGTGGTATCATTCTTGGTGAGGGCAGGATGCTACTCAGGGTCAGGGTGATACCAGCCTTTGCTACGTGATCAAAGAGCTTTTCCATGTCTCTTTTCATGTAGTCCAGGGAAGTACGGCTCAGGTCATTCACACCAACATGGACAATGACAGAGTCATATTTGTACTTGTTCTGGAGTGACCCGAGTGCTTGTGTTATGTGGTGGATCCTGGCACCTGACAGGCAGCTAACAGTAACTTTCTCCTTATTCAGCCTAGTAAGTGGGACGTCAGTGTGCCTGACTATAGAGTCACCTATTACTAGTATGTTGGGTATGTTATTTTGCCTTAAGGGCTGTGATTGCATGGCACAATGTTGAGGTTAATATATTGTAACAAAGGATACTGGAAGAGAGAAGAGGTTAATATTAGTCCAGCTAACTTTGAAAAATATAAAAAGCAACCAAGCCAGAGTACCTCAGAGAACCAAAAACATATTAATCCAATAATCCAACAATGAGGTAACAAACACGGCCAAAAGGAGCACACTAAAACTTTAATCAAATAAAATAAAAAATGTGAGCCCTTTCACGTCTATCCAAGACACTTCATCAGACAAATCAATTGAACTAGTAGTAGTGGTTTAAATACATTCAAAAAACCTTGCAATCAGCCGGTTAACCAGTCAGATCAAAAAGCAGTGTAAAATTTACTCAATTGCTAAGGATGCATCAAACTAAATTTCTCCTATAATACATAAAAACATATATAAAAACTGTGTATCTAATCTAGTTTAAAAATACACCAGCATATATTGAAATATTAAATAAATAAAAGATGAATAAAATTAGTGAAACATTGGCACATTTACATAGTGCATTAAATATAGTAAAAAAAAAAAAAACATGAAAAGACACATCAGCAGTGGATGGCAGCAAAAACAACTTATAAAGCACTCTAATATCACTCAAAATAAGCAGCCTGGAGACAAAGCTTGTATATCATAATGTATAATGTACTGATGCTTGTATTCCAGAGGTTGACTACCATAAAACATGGGAGAATATTATAAATTAACCATAATGATTATCAATTAATAAAGCAAAAGCAAGAGACATTGTCCCAGTGAATGTATTATCCAATTCATTGTGTCAGTGATCTACTTTTGAAAAATAGTCTGAAATTAAATTACCTGGTGTAGGCCATCAAGAGTGTATCTTTCAGTTCTGATTGCAGCCAGAGACAAAATGTCTATGAAAACTAGGACTAGGAATCCTACTGTATTTACCTTAGGGGTGAACAAATTTGCTACCCTGGAAGGATGGAAGTTTTTGAAATAGTTTTATATCCTCCAGATGCTATAACACATCTTAGCAAAGCATTATCTGTGTGCATGTTAACAAATATGTTAACATATGGACGGTGCAGTGGTTTTCTTTGTCCCCTCACACCAAGAGGTTCTCTAGTTCAATTCTTGGCTGGGGTGCTTTCTGTGTGGAGTCTGCATGTCCTCCCTGTGTTCATGTGGGTTTCCTCTGAGTGGGACACAGAGCACTGCTTTCACAGACAGGGTGGTGGAAGACTTGGCTGAAGACTGAACTCTACAGCTGTGCCAGTGGGGGGAGTCTTATTGGGGGCCTGGAGAAAGAGAGGGAAACCCAGCCTCCGGACTGTGTGTTCCCTGTGTGCTCTTAAGGGAAATTGTGCTTGGTACAGAGAGCTGCATCTGAATAATATTGTGTGTATCTATTTTTGTTCCAAGTGAACGCCCCTCACTGATGTCAGTGGTGAGGATTAAGTTTCCTTGATCACTAGCCCAGAGGAGAGTTTTCACAGTCTATAACTTTTTATTATCAACAGATGAGGACTGCAAGCCTCTAACAAAGTTACGAATCCATGGTGGGGTCTATAATGTTTCTATCCTTCCAATAAGCATATGATTCAGTGCCATTTAAGATTAACAGATGAGTAATTTTGTATGGTTTATTTTTCCTTAAGGGCCCAGTTCTCCTGCAATGTCATATTCCCCTGTCCCTTCCTGGAAAGTCACAAAAATTGTGTAAAAATGGGTTCAACCAATGAGTGCTTCTAAAATGCTACCATCAGGGCAATCTTGTACTCTCCTGTCACTGGAAGTAATACCTTTAAGAATCAATATATTTTAGGTTAGTTTGTGGACAAAGGCACTGAGAACGGTTTCCTTTCCAAAATGTTAAGTAATGGCAGTCATCAGGCATGCAAGTTAAAACAAAACTGAGCTTCTTTCTTTGTTTTAAATGTGGGAGGGGCCAACTGCATCTGTTATTGCCTTTTTGTCCTATTAAAAGGTGGACAGTATCTGGCTGGAAGTTGGGCAGAAACTTGACCATGAACAGACTAGTAATCGGGAAGAATCTCTATTTAGGAATGATGTAATGAAGGTACTGTATATAAGCCTAGACGACATGAGACTTTCTTGCCTGAGATGATCACAATTTATGATGTTCTTCGTGTTTCACTGTTGCAGTCATTACAATTGGGTTATCCTGCTGGCAGGCTGCCCTCAGTCGGCCTGAATTCCAAAGTCTTGGTCCAGCGTCTGTTGCTGTTGCCTCTTCACTGACGTCAGGGCGCCAGGGGTATAAAGGATGCAGCCGATGCCATTTTCTTCAGTCTTCCTTGCTGCACGGTGCCCGAAGCAGAAGCAGTTCACAAGTGCCAGTCGGCTGACTCCTGAGATTTTCGTGTTCGAATTTCAGATCCGAAGTCTTCATTAAAAGCTAAGTACCCTGTTGGGGAAACTTTTTTCTTGCTCTAGTCCGATGTCAGAAAAAGTTAATAATTGTATTTCTTGTGGGAAGCAAATAGCTCATAAGGACTTTCATTCTTACTGTATTCCTTGCCTAGGCCCTGACCACGACGTTGCTAGTTGTTGATTTTGTGCTAGATTTAACCAACACAGTATTAAGTGTCGGTATGATTTTGCTTTACACTATTTTGGCAGAAGATTTAATTATACGATGTCGTCGGATAGCCATCCGACTACCGAAATTCACAATAAATGCAAAGAAATAGAAAAGGACAGGCATCTGAGGTCCAAAACCGATGATACTTCTAAGCCAGTTGCCGGTTCTAAGTGAGGCACCTTCGCAGCCCCTGACGCCTGCTACTTTAGAGCCGCAGGCCGCTACCGACACCCACATGGAGTTGACTAGGCCGCTGGAAACTCAAGGAGACTATTCCCCTCAGATGGGTCCAGAGCCGCTGAGCAGGCATCGGCTTCTGAGGGTGTTTTAAGACCTACTCAATTATACATTAAAACGACCTCAGCTTCAAAGGCAAAGACTAAAGCACCTTTAAAGACAAAGAAACAAGTACAACAGCCTCATGGACAGGCTTCCATGCCCAAAAAACAGATGCTCAAACTGGCCGAAGACTTAATTACTTTGATCAGGGGTTCCCATCCCCCTCCTGATAAAAGGCCTAGGCAAGAGACAGACTATGAATCTTCAGATCAGGTTTCCATTTCATCTGATTCCTCTTCTGATCAGGAATACTCACTTCCTCCCTATGAGGATTCTGATGCTGAAAATCTATTCCTTCAGCTTCTCCTCTTGAGGACTACTCTTTTGGGGAAACTTTGAATACCATGAGGGAGCATTTCCACTGGGAGAGCCAAGATTTTTCAGAATCTAAGAAAAGGTTTAGAGACTTCCTTTTACTACCACAACACAGACCCCTAGCTATTCCACCTTTGTTAGACATTGTAGATGATGTGTTTTCAGAGTCTAGTCTGACACCTGACTCCTTACCTCCAGCTCCTGTTAAGCCGGACAGATACTACAGGGTTCCTTACTCTCATAAATTCCTTTTTAAAAACTCTGCTGTTGCCCCAGAAACTATCTCTCAGGGTCCCAAAGGGGTCAAGGCATCCACTGCAAAACAACCCTACCCCCTCTGACAGGGATTCTAGGGCACTAGACAGATGGGGAAAAAGATTTACACTTCTGCTACCTTGGCTATACGGGCCTTAAATTGCCAGTTTCGTATGCTCAAATATCAGCAATATATCATGTCACTGCTTAAACAGAAAATGTTGATAAATTCTGAATGTGCAAAAACAAAGAAATGCAGGATTTATTGCATGCAGCTGAACAAGTTGGAAAGCATACTTTGCAGTGTGGTTTTGATTCTCTGGAGGCCTCCTGCAGGGCCGCTGTTACGTGTCCTGTCATTAGGAGGCATGCTTGGTTAAAGGAACAAAATCTGCCTGATCATGTTAAAGCAAAATTATTAGATGCTCCATTACAGCATGATACCTTGGTTGGTGTTAAGGCCGAAGAGGTGTTAAAGAAAATGGAGGACAAACTAAATCTATGCAAACGGTCAAGGATTTCTTACAGGTACAGCCAGCAAGATTTAGCAGACACTGGCCTGCAAAGAATTGGTCCTTTCTAGTGTCAGACAGGCCACAAAGGGGCAGATCCAGACGCCCTAGAGGCAGATCCCAGCCCCAAGGTTCATACAGGGCTAAACAATGGGGTGCTTCTACCTCCAAAAGTGGAGAAGACAAATCACTGCCATACAGGAAACAGTCCCAATGACTTCCCTCTGCCTGCGCCAAGCACTTATCTTCTGGCAGCACCTTTAGGGGGAAAACTAGCACTTTTTTCTCAAAACTGGCACATAATAATCCAGGACAAATGGGTCCTAGACATAGTGTCACAAGGCTACAATTTTCACTTCCATAACCTGCCAAGGGCAAACGGTTGGCCAGACCTGCCAATAAATCAATGGGCAGAGGCACAAAAACAAATCTCATCCCTCATGGATATGAGGGCCATTCAGCAAGTACCAGAGCAAGAGCAGGGACAAGGATTTTATTCAAGACTGTTCTTGGTACCAAGAAAGGACAAGGCCTGGAGACCAATACTGGACCTATCTATTCTAAACACACACCTGGATATACCAAAATTCAAAATGTTGACTCTACAGCAGCTTCTGCCCATGCTGGGCAAGAAGGCTTGGCTTGTGACTTTAGACCTAAAAGAGGCATACCTGCATGTCCCAATCAGACAAACATGCAGTAGATACCTCAGATTCAGAGCTGGCTCAATGCATTACCAATTCTCTGCACTGCCCTTTGGCTGATCTACTGCGCCCAGGGTCTTTACAAAGTGCCTGGCACCAGTAATTGCATTCTGTAGACAAAGAGGAATACAAATAAATCCTTACTTGGATGACTGCCTCATTCAAGCAGAGAACAAGGACATTTCTACTAAAGCATCTGGCGTTTGTAAAGAGATTTCTAACATGCCTAAGGTACACAGTCATCGAAAAAAAATCAAAACTAGTACCCTCTCAAGAGATAATATTCCTTGGTGCAAGCTTAAATCAACTGCCCAGATGGCTTTTCTCACGCCAGACAAACAAAGGCATCTGACTACCTATTTCAAAATGTTGGCAACAAAGGCCCAGTTATCTGCAAGAAAAATTCTGCAGGCTTTGGGCTTCATGGCATCCTGCATTCTACTAATTCCATATGCAAGACTGCATATGAGGAAAATTCAATGGTACCTAAAAAGTGTTTGGACTCAGCATTGCCACAGCCTGGAAACAAGAATTACCCTTATTCCCTGCCTGCAACAGAAGTTTCGATGGTGGGCGAAGGCTTGTCACCAGAACAAAGGACAGCCATTCACTTTACCCCCAGCCAGGCAGACATTAACGGATGCATCAGATTATGCCTGGGGAGCCCACATGGCAGGAAGATGTATTCAAGGCACATGGTCCGCAAAACCAAATGCATCTACATATCAATCAAAAAGAGATGCTAGCTGCTCAGAATGCCCTGACCGCCTTCAAGGACCTACGTCATCCGGGACAACTACTGATAAAGACAGACAACACCACAGTCAAGTGGTATATAAACAAGCAGGGAGGCACGCATTCTTACCCCCTTTGCAGATTAGCCATGACTTTGTGGGACACAGCATTGACTTACCAAGTACATTGCAGGCACAATTCCTGCCAGGAAAGATAAATACTCTGGCAGACGAACTAAGCAGAAACCTCATGGATCCCCATGAGTGGAAATTGGATCCACAAGTCTTCAGCATGATAACAAGGAAATGGGGATGCCTGGATATAGATCTATTTGCCTCGCCTCACAACTACCAACTAAAAAGATTCTGCACAAGGACTTATCACAGACAAGCATGGAAAGTGGACGCCCTATCTTTCAGCTGGAAAAACTTAGCAGTATATGCCTTTCCTCCACTGCCTCTCCTCCCCAAGGTACTCCTAAAGGTCAGACAAGAGAAACCATAGATGATACTGATTGCCCCAGACTGGCCTCACCAGTACTGGGATCCAGTCCTAAGGAACTTGTCTCAAGGCCCAGCTTGGACGTTACCTCAAATACCTCATCTACTGTCCCAACAAAACAATCAGATCCTGCACAGCCAACTCAAGACCTTAAATCTGGCAGCATGGCGGATAATGTAGTCATACAAAATGCACCTCTCACTAAAGCTGTGATGGATGTCATTTTGGAGACCAGACGGCCTAGTACCAGAAAATCTTATGCTGGAAAATGGAAGAGATTCTGTGCTTGGAACCAGGCACAAGGAATTGACACAGCTGTACCAAATATTCCTCAGATTTTGCAATACTTAACTGAGATGCTGGACAAAGGCCTATCCTTTTCATCAATTAAAATTCATGCCTCTGCCATTTCGGCTCTTTACAATACAGAGCCCCCAATCTTTTCTCACCCTTTGTTAAGGCAGTACCTCAGACGAGCCAAAAACTTAAGACCTCCAAGGAGGTCGCCAATACCTGCATGGGACCTCAACTATGTCTTGGAAAAACTCACCTTGCCTCCTTTAGAGCCAGCCACTACAGCTGATACAAAGTTTTTATCTTGGAAAACAGCTCTGCTCCTAGCAATAACTTCTGCAAGATGAGTTTCAGAGCTACAGGCACTCATGGCTTTGGAACCTTTTATCATTTTTCATCCAGACAGGGTTTCTCTGAGGACAAACCCGACATTTATGCCTAAGGTGGTGTCCAGTGTGGCCCTTAACCAAACTATTCATCTGCCAACTTTTTATCCTGGCCTTCCTGAAAACATTGGAGGGGATAAATGTATCTCCAAACACCATCATACTAGGTGACTTCAACTACCCTAATATAGACTGGGAACACTACTCAAGCCCGAACACTCTAACCCAAAGATTCCTGGAGTTCATAAACTCAAATGCCATGGAACAACTAGTCACCATCCCCACAAGAGGAGAAAACATACTTGATCTCATCATCACGAACATGGGATCAAAATGTTCAACACCGGAAGTATACCCCTCACTGGTGAGATCAGATCATAACCTAATCTCGCTGGAGGTCCTCATCCCGCCCCCACCTGAAACAAAAAAGACCACAGTGAAAAACTTCTCAAAAGCCGATTTCACACTTCTAAAAACTAGTGTGGTCTCCTTTAAGGCCCCTGAGCCAGTGGTAAACATTACTCAAACCGCTGAATCACTTACAAATGCCTTCTACCAGCACCTACAGGACTGCATGGATCAGGCAATCCCAAACAAAACTAAGACTCTCTGTACCAAAGGCAAGCGTCCAGTCTGGTGGACCCCAGCCATAAACAAGCTCTACAACAAAAGGAGGAAGCTACTACAAGATAGAGCAAAATCCTTGAAAGGTAAGACACCTTTGATCATTATAAGTAAAAAACTAAGAGCTCTCATAAAATCATCCAAGGCAAATTTTGAGAGAAAAATCGCCAAGGACTCTAAAGACAATCATAAGGCCTTCTTTAGCTATGTTAGAAACCTAGGAGGAAACTCCCAGATATGCTCAGAATTAGTTCAAAATGATGTGGAAATTACTGAACCTACACACATTGCTAACATACTGGCTGACAGGTTCAGTGCAAACTTCTCCACCCCCCCCCAAAGCAGTGATATCTTGTCCAGAGGATTGTAGCCCCCAAACATCTCCAACGCCCAGGTGAGAACTGCCCTCACTAAGGCAAAAACACAGCATCCATGGGACCGGATGGTGTCCCGGCTGTGTGCTTCATGAACTCAACGAGGAATTAAACCCACAGTTAGGACAGCTGTTTAATCTTAGCCTCACCTCAGGATACGTACCCAAGGAGTGGCGCACGGCGACTGTGGTCCCACTTCATAAGGGCGGTGCCTCCACAGACCCTGGAAATTACCGCCCCATTAGCTTGACAAGCCTTATCTGCAAAGCCATGGAGAGGATCATAATGGAACTCATAAATAAAGACATAGGAAACTTGCAGACTTTGGATCCAACCCAGTTTGGCTTTGTCAAAGGCAGATCCTGCCTCTTAAACTTAGTTGACTTTTTCGAGACAGTCATCAAGGCCATTGATGAGGGAAAGGCAGTCCATACAGCCTACCTCGACCTGGCAAAGGCCTTCGACACAATACCCCACTCAGGTATCATCGAAAAACTCATCAGCTTGAATGTAAACCCATACATCACAAGATGGGTTGCAAACTGGCTAAGTGACAGAACCCACAGGGTCAGAGTTGCTGGAGCCATGTCAGACTCAAAGCCTGTCACAAGTGGTGTCCCACAGGGCTCAGTCCTGGGTCCACTCTTGTTCGGCATCTACTTTTCTGAAGTACAAGCAAACACAGGAGGGTTATGGCTGACAAAGTTTGCAGATGACTGCAAACTGGCCATAGTCGAAACACATCTGACACAGATATCCTCCAGAAGGGCCTCACAGAAACGGATAACTGGTGCCAGAGCCATGGCCTGAAGTTAAACGCCAAAAATGCATAGTCATACCCTTCGGGAAAAACAAGGTTACCCCTAGCTACCATATAGGTGGCAATCCACTGAGCACAGAAAAAGTCATCAGGGATCTGGGGACCCAAGTTGACAGTAGCCTTCGCTTGACACTCATGTTGCTAAAGTAGTTAGGAAAACCTTCTATATCGCCCACCTGATCATGAAGGGATTCACATCTAGATCAAGGGAGGTCATCGTCCCCTGTACTCATCACTCATTAGACCTATGATTGAGTACAATGCCCGTTCGAATGTATCTGACCAGACACCTGCTGCAGCTTGAAAGGCCCCAAAAGTTCCTCACCAAAAGGATAAAGGGTCTCAAAAATATGTCTTATGCTGCCCGACTGAAAGAACTCCAGCTCTATTCAGTCTCATACCGCTTGCTCAGAGGTGACCTGTGCCTGACATATAAGGCCATGTCAAACCCAGATTTGATGAATATGCTTCACCTCAAAAATCTAGATCCCTCAGAACCACAAGGGCGGAGACTTAAACCTTGACACGGTTATAAATAGAACGTGCTGGAGGGACAGATTCATCACCCAGAGACTCCCTATGCTGTGGAACAAAATCCCGGTACATGTGAGGCAGAGCACCTCGCTGGCCTTGTTCAAGAGGAATCTTGACCAATGGATGGGAGATCGCAGATATACCCCAGGGATTACTTCAGTGTCACTGCTTGACAGAGGCACAGAAAAATGATAGGCATAGTTTTTATTCAAACTAAAGGGGTGGCGAAAGCCACATAACTATGGGCTAGGCTTATAAATGCCCTTGGGCAGATAGCCTAGTATGAACCTATGAACCTATGAACCTATCCAAATCCACAGAACAAGGGGGAGAGAATTCTGCATTCTTTGGACATACACAGACAGGTTTGCTTCTACTTGAACAGAACCAAAGTTTTCAGAGAGAGCAATTACTAGTGGCATATGCTGCAGGATCAGAAGGAAAGGCTATCTCAAAGCAGACTATTTCAAAGTGGATAGGCCACTGCATTCATTTCTGCTATTCACAACATGGCAAGCCAGTGCCTATGGGCATTAGGTCACATTCAACCAGAGCAGCAGCCACTTCAGCAGCCTTCCTCAGGGGAGTACCAACCAAAGACATTTTAGAGGCTGCTACCTGGAGTTCAGTGCACACCTTTACAAAGCAATATCATCTTCCACTCTACTCTAAATCCAGGGCAGGCTTTGCCACTGCAGTTCTGCAGGGCCTCATAGCCGCTCCTAATGCTATTTAGCTCCAGCCTCCCAACCATAGCTTTGGGATTCAACCCAATTGTAATGACTGCAACAATGAAACACGAAAAACATAGTACAGTTGTGCACACTTACCATAAATGTAGATGTTCGAGTGTATTCACTGTTGCAGTCCAGGTTACCCACCCGCCACCCCCCTTATTTTTGCTGGAACTTATCTGTACTTCTCTAATCTATAGAACCTATATATGTATGTGCTTGTAGATGAAGGTAAAATATACTTTGGTGCATGTATGTTCTATTAACATATTTTTAGCATACCCCTTTGGCATTTTTAGCATACCTGACATCTGGAGCAAGAAAATCTGAAGAAAATGGCGTTGGCTGCATCCTTTATACCCCTGGCGCCCTGACATCAGGGAAGAGGCGACAGCAACAGACGCCAGAGCAAGACTTTGGAATTCAGGCCGACTGAGGGCAGCCTGCCAGCAGGATAACCCAATTGTAATGACTGCAACAGTGAATACACTCAAACATCTACATTTATGGTAGGTGTACACAACTGTACTTTCTTCAGCCCTGGAAGGGATGCAAAGGTCATATCAGATATCAGTGGTTAACTTACCTCTAATGTTTCCTTGACTGGAATAGAATGGTGAAACAATTGTCACAGAAGTAATGTAATATAGCACATTACATCTGGGAGATGCCTGCAGGTGTTTCTACAGTTCTGTCCTACTGATGTCTGTATGCATCAAATACTGCTTGTTCATATTGGCTTAATAATTCCAAAACCATGCTACATATGAAGTATTAAAAAAATTCATTTTAAGGCTTACACAATGACAAATACAACTGCGCTTATTTAACCTCTATATGTTGCAGGTAAAGATAAATTGTTTATACAGTATATAGTTATATTGTAAGTTTCATGTTTTTCTAAATATCGTGGTAACCAAATATCACAGACAGACTGCGTAGTGTTGTATAAAAGCTCTCAGCTGGGTGAACAAAATGCTTCTGACAAGTATGTGTATAACTTTAGCAGTTGCTGAGATATAAGTTTTTTTACAAAATATTATAAACTTAATAGTTACTGATTTTACTGTGACTTACAAAATCAAGTTAGTGACTTAAAAGAATACAGTCACTTTAAAAAAAAAAGTTTGTTCTGAAAAGTGTTCCATTTACAGTTCTTTAGCAACCCCTATGGCTCTAGAGATACGAATCTTTGAAATGTGCAGACATAGCTTGTTTATATTAAAAAAAAAAAAAAAAACACTTAGGTTCCACCCATTAGAAGTTACAAAGCAAACTTCCAGAGCTCCATTGGAGAGAATAGATTAAATGGTGGTCTGCACTCAAGTCTGATTTTTCCTTGCTTGCAGCTAGTAACTGTTTTTGTTTTCAATTCTGTCATTCTGGAATAGTCTCCATCTCTACCATCATGTCTGGAAGTAATTCCCAATCCTAGATAACCCTCAGTCTGTCCTTACCTGGCACTCTGAACTTATCCTTCACTGGAAGGGCCCCACACCTTTTTATTTTCCTGGCAAGTGAGGCATTTGATGGGGAGTTATTTTCATGGAGCCAAGTGCATTCACAAATGTGGTGGGTGGGACAGAATCCCTAGTGGGGGTGTGGTTAGTGCAGAAGCAGACAGCATGTTCTTTACTACCCCTCCTTCTTGATAGGACAGCCCATGAGACTCCTTGCTCCTCCAGAAGCCATACATTCATTAATATCCTGCTATACCTCCAGTTGGATAGGAGAACTGGCCATCAGACTCTTTGCATCCACTTATAACCACCTAAATTCTGTATGGTTTTCTTACTTCGATGCATGTTTACAGTATAAAAATGTCCTGATTATCTTTATGACTAAGGATGGATGCTGTTGGGTTGGTGTGGGTTCCATCCATATAGTAATTTTTGTGACGCTGTGTGTGTGTGTGTGTGTGTGTGTGTGTGTAGGACTTCATTTTTAATAACCACGACATGAAGCAAAAGGCAAGACTGCTCAGTCAGTCTGAACTTAGGTTTCATGATATTAGTTCTTTCCAAAGCTTAACAGTCCCCATTTTTAGAGTTAATGAATTTCACAGTGGGAGGGGCAAGAGGATATTTAAATCTTCACTCACTGGTTTATATAACCTGTTCTCTCTCTCCCTTTTTTGTAATTAGCATATGGTTAATAAATGTTTTATATTTTGATGGCTGAACATTCATTATGTAATCTGCCACAAGTAGTGGTGGCCAAGTGTTATATTATGGCTGAACATTCATTATATATTCTGCCACAAGTAGTGGTAGCCAAGTCTTGTATTATGGCTCAGCTATATATCCCAGACTGCACTCAGACATGTCTGCAGAGAGTGGTTATCATACATTGGCTTTATCCTCTGTTTCTTATTGTATAGCCTTTTGAGTTAAATGCATGATGTGAAGTTGTTCAATCTCGCTGTTTATTCTTACACATTGGTTCGGAGCCGAGCCATCGGCTCTGAGTCGGGCGCTTTACTAGCTAAAGATATCAGAATAGCTCGTGGCCAGGCCCCTATCCCATGATGCTCTCTGTCCTACCCCAGATCTAGTTTGCCGCTGCAACTGATAGCAAGGTCTATGGAGAGCTCAGGCCAGTAGAACTTTATCTTTTGTCCTTTTGGAAGTGTTTTCTCTTTAAAAATTGATCTTAAGATAGTGTACATTCCTTTATAGGACTTTTGGGCAGTTTGCCTTTGTTTTTGTTTATATATATTTCACATTATTGCATTATTATTATTATTATTTTTTCTTTCTAAAATAGAGTTGCATTTAAAATTACTACTACTATTGCCTAGTTGTACAGGGATCTGTCTACTCGGGATTGTTTTTGCTACCCTTTCCCTCTTATATCAACATAGTGTATTAAGTAGTTAGTGTGTGTGCTATCCTTTTATTTATTTATATATATATATATATATATATATATATATATATATATATACAGATATATGTATATAGAGTGTGAAATACTGAACGTTTTATCCCTAGTTGTGCAGGGTTTTTATATCTTAGTATGGTTTTTTGCTGATCAGGGCTCTGATAACTTCAGTTTTGTTTGTATAATATGGCGGATCAGAAAGAAAAGCAAAGATCTGGTTTCAAGAAATGTAACTGTGGGCAGAAGATGTCCACTGCTGATGGACACATTAATTGTGTTTGTTTGGGGCCTGTACACCTCCAAGAAGATTGCTCTATCTGCCACTCCTTCAGCAGTAGGGTTTTATTAGAAAGGCAAAGGAAGTTGGTAGATAGAGGCTTGTTGAAGCCAGACTTTCAAGATTCCCTGGATAAGGCTGACCAGACCTCCAATTCCTCAAAGGGATCGAAGTCCTCGAAGGTGTCCTTGGAGCGTAGGTCATCTGTTCAAGGCCTTTCTGTGAGGGCGCGGTCGCCGGCTCCGCAGTTTTTCATGCCGTGCACCGAACAGATGTCTCTGAGCTGGTCCCCGGCCTTGGAACCAGTTTCTGAAACTCTGAAGTCTCCAATCCTTAGATCTGTGGTGTCTTTGGTTCCTTCGACCCATTCGTTGAGGACCCTTTCCGATGTCAATATGGACCGGGTTGTGCAGAGGCTTCTAGGGAACCCGGTATTGGCTAAATTTACTATCGGCTTCGTCCCAACTTGCTTCGAAGCCTGGGACTGTCCCATTGGCTGTGACTACTCCTCCTCCAAGCCGAGCAGGGTCTTCGTAGCCGGAGGAGGAGGATCTGATGATTGTGGAGCCTTCGGAGCTGAGGCCTGTCCCATTGCCTTCGGCTCTGTTCACCCTGACTTCTTCGGTTCCATTGGAAGAGTCTCGGACACTCTCTCATCGGCTCGGGGGGGGGGGGTAGAACTTATGCGGTGGTTCCGACCCTTTCTCTCTGGCCTTCGGCGCAGATGAGCTCAGCTCCGTCATCTGGTTCGGAGCCCGCTGTCTCCACGCCGGAGAGGTTGCCCTTTTCCTTAGAACCGGCGGCTTCCTCTGGTCGAAGCAGCAGTGCCTTCGATGCTATGAGGGTTATGTCATCTAAGACTCACACTTCGTCAGGTCCCTTCTTTTTCTTCCTTAAAGTGCTGCGTTCTGCATCTACATCGCAGGTTCCTGTCAAGCGTCAAGACCCAGAGCCTCAGGTACCCCCATTGGGTGACTCCTGCTCTACTGAGACTTCACCAGAAGCACCAACTAGTGAGGTTCCCAGAAAGAGATTATGCAAGAAGAGGCATTTAGATTCCCTTTAGGAATCGTTGACATCAGACACCGACTTAGAGGAATAAGAAAGTTCCCCACAGTCCCCCTCAGAGGATATCTCCTTTGCGGATATCCTGGAAGTCCTAAAGCAGAGGGGTGACTGGCAGTCCGTTAGCCCTGAGGATGAGTTGGTGCTCCTGAAGGCCTTTGGGTCTCAACCTTCCACCTCCTGGGTTGCTCCATCCTTAGACAAACACATGGATTTGGTCGTTCGAAGGGAGTGGGAGTCTCCTGATTCTATGAAACCGGTCCCTCACTAAGGGAGTCCCCATTGATGCCATGCTGGTGGTGGAGACCACCAAGAAAGAGATGTCAGAAACCTCTTCCACTGTCCATCCTCCTAATAGAGACTCTAGGATGATGGACAGATACGGGAAACCCATCTTTAGTTCTGTGACATTTGCCATGAGATCACTTAACTATTTGACCCATTTCAACCGTCCTCAACGATATCTCCTCAAAGAGCTTGGAGATACTCTACAGGGCAACACAGATGAAGCGGTCTCTGATAAGGTGACGGCACAGCTTAATACCCTTAATTCTGTTGTGAACTCATCCATGTGGCTCATTTCCTATGCAGCCGATGGATCGAGTCGAGCAGCAGGTTCAGCGATAGCTCTGCGGAGACTGTCCTGGATACGCTTATGCTCCTTTGTGGAAGCCTTCAAATCTTCCTTTGTCAAAACCACATTTGATGGCTCTTCCCTGTTTTGGCCCAAAGTCAAGGAGACTCTCACTAGGTGTGAGCAGGAGGGAAAGACTATCTGCCGTAGGAGTCTGTTTTTCCACCCGTACTAGACCATACCCCAAAGGGCAGAAAGGTGGGAAAATGTGGTTCCGAAAGTCCCAAGGAGCTTTCCATACACGTAGTGAACCCCCCTCCAGGCAGAGGAGGGGGCAATAACGGAAGATGCTGCTCTGGCAGCAGAGGAGGTCCGCGGAACCAGGGCGATAGTGATCAGTTCCTTGGCAAGCCCTACCAGCGCTCCTGAGAGGAGGCTCGACTGTTCTGCTCTGGAGGCAGTTGGGGGGTCGTATGGCTTTGTATCTGGATGCCTGGCTAGGAATTAACAGATTCTTGGGTACAAAGCATAGTTACCAGAGGATACATCATTCCATTCATACAAAGTCTACTGGTTGGCACAAAAATCCCAGATGTTCCACTCAGTCTCAGGGATCAAGCAGCCATAGAAATCCAGAGGCTGCTTGAAAAGAGAGTCATCCAGCCAGTCCCAGCAGACCAGATAGGATCCAGAACTTACTCCAGATTCTTTTTAGCTCCAAAGAAGACTGGAGGCCCATCTTGGATCTCAGCAGGCTCAACACATTTGTAAAGAAGGAGAAGTTTCAGATGGTCATGCTTCAGTCGATTCTCCCATTCCTCGGAGTGTTTACCAAATGCATGGCAGTGGTTACAACTCACTTGAGGCATCTAGGATTCCGAGTGTTTCCATATCTGGATGACTGGCTCCTTACTGCCTCCTCCAGGCATCAGCTAATTCTGTCCAGGGATCACACACTCAATCTCTGCTCTCAGGCATCACTACCAATTTTGAAAAATCTGTGTTGTTGCCATCGCAGCATATCTCGTTTATCGGAGCAGAACTAGACACCACCACCACCACGATAAGATTACCCCTGGACAGAATAGCCTCCTCCGACTCTACCAACTGGAGGAACCTTGGATTCTGGACCCAGTTCCAGACCTTCTGACGCGTTCGTCAAGGACCCTCCACCCCTTTCTTCGTTACCTCTGACTGACAGCTTGGCTGCTCCAATTCCCTTCCTAGCCAGGTCACATGATTTTTCTTCGGAGGTACAACACATTCTTGTATCTTCCCATAAAGCTTCTACCAGAAAGTTGTATGCCAGTAAAGGGAGGCGTTTTGCCCTTTGGGCCTCTCGGAACAACTTTGATCCCTATGTGGCCCTTATTGCTAGTATTCTGGAATTTCTCTCTAAACGTTTTCAAGAAGATGCTGCGGCTGCCACAATTAGTCCAATTGGCTGCCATCTCAAATTTTCATCTTGGAGCTGAGGGTTCTAACTTAATGTCGCACAGGTTGTCGGGCCTTCCTTAAGGGCACCATTCATCTTAGGCCTCCTGTTAGACCTTTACTCCCTGGAATCTAAATTTTGTACTGTCCCAGATTATTATTCCTCCCTTTGAACCTGCATCGTCCTATCAATTGAAGTTCCTATCCTGGAAGACTATTTTCTTGGTGGCCATTACCTCAGCACGCAGGGTATCTGAGCTTCAAGCCCTTTCTGTCAAACCACCGTATCCAGTGTTTCATCTGGACAGGGTTTCACTGAGGACTAATCCTTCATTCTTGCCAAAAGTGTGCTCTGAGACCAATCTGAACCAAAGTATTGAGCTTCCAACTTTTTTCCTTAATCATTGTAATCAGTTGGAATACATGTTGCATAAACTTGATGTCCACAGACAACTGAGTTACTATTTAGGAATTGAGAAGATCTGACTAACTTTTTGTATCTTAAGCTGACA
Source organism: Protopterus annectens (assembly GCF_019279795.1). NCBI lineage: Eukaryota > Metazoa > Chordata > Ceratodontiformes > Protopteridae > Protopterus > Protopterus annectens. The sequence goes on along the minus strand of NC_056748.1, from coordinate 1,163,718,825 downwards.
CCAAGAAAGGATTATCAGTTTCTAAAGTTATCCTTTCCAAGTGGTTAACTGACTGCATTAAATTTATCTACTCTTCAACCAACCAAAGATTAGAATATACTGTGAAGGCCCATTCAACTAGAGCGGTCTCCACATCTTCGGCTTATACGGCTCGTTTACCTTTGGATACTGTATGTGCAGCTGCCACTTGGTACCCTTATCACTCATTACAAAGTGTACAAGGCTTCCAGGGGCAGGGTTCCACTGTCCTCAGGAATATACTCCCGTGAGCCACCCAGGATTAGGGTGCTTGGGACGCTACCCATGTGTAAGAATAAATGACGAGATTGAACAACTTCACATAAAGAAGTTATGTACTTATCATAACGTTCCATGTGAGTTGTTCATCTCACCTTTATTCTTGCATTCTCACCAGGGTCTCGAAGAACGGGTAGACTTGGGGTCTGGTAGTCTTTTCTGGGATTCTTACTCCGGCTGGAGTACTTATGAGTTATTTTGTATTGTTGCTGAGTTTAGCAAACTAGATCTGGGGTAGGACATATAGAGCATCATGGGATAGGTGCCTGGCCTCAAGCTATTCTGAGATCTTTAGCTAGTAAAGCGGCTGACTCGGAGCTGATAGCTCGGCTCCGAACCCATATGTAAGAATAAGGCGAGATGAACAACTCACATGGAACGTTATGTTAAGTACATAACTTTTTTTTTTTAAACATCTGCCTGTTGCACTGGCCACCATTTAAGAAGGAACATTCAAAGAGTGTTTGTGTTTCTCAGACTAGCTAACTAGTGATCTGATGATGTCATTTTCATTCATTCCTTGACCTCTGTGGGTTTTGGATCTGACCTGTGATCCATCTCTGCCGCTTTCCAGGCTTAAGATTCAAAGCTGAAGCTCCTCCTCTCCATCCCATAATGCCTCATTCCCCCAGATTACTTTTGATCTCATTTGCTGCTCATCTGTGAAGCATTGGGATTTCGTTGCTCCTGTAATTTTTGCTTAACAGTTGTGTAAGTCAGCTATCAGTCGATCTTTTTGTCCTTGTTTGCTCTTCCTCTCCTCCCACCTTCTTCTCCAGTACACACACACACAAGTGTGTGTGTGCACGTGTGTGTACATATATATATATATATATATATATATATATACATACATACATTTTTGATAGTTTTGTAGTTTATAGGTAGTTTCTGTGGATTCTTCCATCCGGATAGTCTCTCTCTCTCCTCTTTTCTAGTTTTTCTTTTTTTTGCCTACTTTTTCTCTTCTGAGAAGTCCAATAAACCTTTGGGGTTTAAAAAAAAATGCACCTCCTGTGGGCACAAGATTCCTTTATCTGATGCCCACAGGAAGTTTTACTGTGCAGTCCCAGCGCACCTAGACAGCTCTTGTGAAATCTGTGGGGGGTTAAATTTGCGATGCTAGTGGACCATCAGAACAAGCTGGTCTTGAAGGGCATGCTTCCTCTTTCCTCTCCTTCAACACCCTCCACTTCAGGGGCTCAAACCTTTGCTAGAAAACCCAAGGATCTAAGGAACGTAGGAAGCATTCCCCTGAGCATTCCTCCTCGAAGCCGCCTAAAAAGGCACCAAAACCTTTGGATCCAAGGTCATCGGATCCGATAATTGTGGTTTCATCTCCCTCTGCTTCCTGTGCTCCTCCTGTCTTCTTGATGCCAGGTGTTTCTTAGCAGAGCTTTCCTCCACAGGAGGCCTCCCCCAAGCCAGTGTCCAGGCCACCTTTGACATCATCCTCCGTGAGGTCTACCCACAGCTTGTCTGAGCATGAGATGGATAGATTGATGACAAAATTTCTCAAGGCACAGATTCAGATGGGGGTTCTGCTGGCTTTGTCCCTTTCAGGATTCATGAGCAGACATTCCCCTTTTCATACCGTGACTCCTCCTAAGATCCGACTTCCTACTTCGGCGTTATTGGAACTGCTGGCCGTGAGAACTGAGACATTGGATTCGATAGTAGTTACCACATTGAGTCTGACTATTTCCATGACATGCTTGGCTCCAACAGCTTCATGGTTCAGTGCATCTCGAAGCTGAAGCTTAGACGTCAGATTGACTTTGCGTCTAAGGTTTTCTGAGTTGTCGCTTCCTCTCGGGATCTCAAGGTTCAATAGCTCTGCACCGACTCCCCCTTTGAGCAGAGGATTGTGGGGGCCACGGAGAAGTCTGTTATGACTGCTTCGGCTCCAGACAGACTACTCTCGGATCCTCATAGTCTATCTGCCTTCAAGGTGGTGGAGAAGGCTGTCGCCCATCCTAGGGGATTCCCAGTTCTCCCACAGTTAGATCCGATCCCCACGCTCATTGAAACTGATTGAGGCCTCTCATCTTCCCCACGCCCATTGAAACTGTGATTGAGGCCTCGCATCTTCCACTGGGACAGCCAGTGCTGTAAATGCGCCAGCCTGTTCTTACTGTGGAATCACATTTTTCTTTTGATACATCCCTGCAGTATCCCACCGAGGAGGTCTCCCAGGAGAAGAGTTGTAAAAGGAGACACCTGGATTCTCCACAGGAATCCATCGCTATGGACACTGACTTTGAGGAACGGTCCCTTAGATCGCCACTCAACAATGAATCCTTTGCGGATGTCTTAAGAGATCCACTGTCAAAAGGGTGGATGGTCCTCACAAAACCGTAACCCAGGGGAGTAAGTGCTCTTCGAGGCCTTCGGCACCAGCCAGTCTACATACTGGGTGTCCCCCCTGATGGATTCTCTGATTAAGTTCGTTTCCACTAGGGGTATGAAAGGATCTGGACACTTTAAAGCCCATACCCAAGTGGGCTGATAAAGGTTGTAAGTGCCCCCTAGACAAATCACACTGGACTCAATGGATCCTGATAGATTCCATGGTTGTTGTGGGAGCCACCAAAAAGTAGCTAGCTCAAGAAAGCTCCACTGTCCCTCCCTCTAACAGGGGGGAGTATAGGGCTTTGGACAGGTTTTGCAAGAGGACATGCACTTCATCCACATTTGCTTTACAAGCACTGAACTACTTGTCTCACTTTACCAGGCTACAGAGGGACATTAATCAAAGAACTCTCTAACTCAGTCCCTGAGTTCCATATTTGAAGAGGAATTCAAGACTTTTTCCTTTCTTAAGAATGGCCACTCTCCAATCAATATCCAATTTGTCCATGAAGGCTGATTTCCCATGTGGCAGAAGACGTCTGTAGGGCTGCCAGTTCTGTCATTGCCATTAGGCACCTTGCCTTTATGTGGCTGTGTGACTTTGCGGAACCTTTCAAGGTGTCATTTGTCATTGCATCCTTTGATGGTTTGTCTCTGTTTGGCACCACAGTTCATGACACACTGTCCCACAGCGAGAAAGATGGAAAGACGTTGTTTGTCATCGGAATCCGTATTTCTAGTCCACAAAGATTCTTTTCCAGGAATCAGCGTGGAGGGAAAAAAACTGTGGTTCAAGAAATAACAAGGTCTTCTTCAGGAATCTTGGGGACACTTTTCCCCCCAGAGGTGGTGGGGCATCAGTTACAATGGTAAACGCCACCCCAGGGGCAGAGGGGCTCCGCAGAATCAGGGATCTTAGGATGCCTTCTCAGACCCATTCAGAGCTTCAGAAGGGTTGCCCAGCTGTCCTTCGCTGGAGGTAGTTGGGGCACTTATCCTTGCACCCAGAAGCCTGGATAGCCATCACAAATGATCAATGGGTGCAGAGGATTGTAGCCAGATGATACTTCATTCATTCATTGTATATCTTCCCAAGCCAAAGACTTACCTCCTTGATCCCGATTAGAGGGAAGCAGCAGTGGTAGAATTTACAAAGCTGCTCCAAAAACGAGTCATCCAGGAGTTCCTTCATGACCAAGTCGAATCAGGGTTCTTTTTAGTACCAAATAAGACAGGAGACCTAAGGCCAATTTTGGATCTAATATTTCTGAATAAATCCATGAAGAACTCAAAATTCAGGATGGTCACGATCCAATCCATCCTACCTCTTCTGAAGATGGATGACTGGATGCACTCAATAGACCTGAAGGATGCATACTACCATAACAAAATGGAGAGGTGCTCTAGACAGTACCTTCATTTCAGGCTGGGAGCCGGTCATTACAAATTCTGAGTGCTTCCCTCTGGTCTCACCACAGCCCCCAGCGTGTTCATCAAATGCATGGCAGTAGTTGCAGCTCATCTCAGACTGCAGGGATTCCATGTGTTTTCATATCTTGATGATTGGTTCCTAACCACTTCAACCAGGCATCTACTCGTTCAAGCCAGGGATTACCTGTTATAACTGGCTCGTAATCTTGGCATAACCGTCAACACACACGAAGTCACAGTTCCGTCGTGTTCAGCTGATAGACTTTATTGGAGCTCGTTTGGACACAACCAAAACTATTTTTTCTACCACCAGACAGTGTGTCGGCTCTGAAGTTTCATGTCTCCGAGATCCTTGCAATTCCTTACCCTCCAGCAAAATTAGTACTAAGGGTGTTGGGCACAGTGGCTGCCATAATAGTGCTACTACCTACGACATGCTTACACATGCAAACCTACAGTGGGTGTTATCGGTTCAATGGTCTTTACATCAAAATCCTCTGACACAACCTATAAAATGGTCACGGGCATGCTAAGATTCTCTTCTTTGGTTGCTCCTTTCCTCAGAAATCAAGTCAAGCTTGTCCCTTTGTTCTTTCTCTGCCAAATACCACTCTGACCGTGGACACCTCCCATTTGGGTGGGGGGGGGGGCAATTTTCTGGGACGGACGGTCTGTGGCACGTGGATGTCAAAACAAACCATTGTGCATGTCAGTGTCTTGGAGATGAAAGCGGGTCTTCCGGCATTGCAAGCACCACACAGCTTTCTTCTTCTGGGGACCATTGCAGTTCAGACAGACAAAATGTCTGTACTGTGGTACATCAACAAGCAAAGGGGAATCAGATCTTACCCACTGTATCGAGAAGCAATCAATGAGAGTGTGGTAATGGGCGATCTTTACCAACCACTTTCTAGTCACAACGCACATTCTGGGGGAGTCCAACATTCTAGCAGACAGGCTCAGCAGAACTGTACTGATGCCTCATGAGTGGTCTCTAAACCAGTCAGTGGCAAACATGATCTTCCTCAAATGGAGTTAACCATGCTGCAATCTCTATCCCTCTCTCCTCAGCAACAAATGCAGTAAGTTCTTGGCCTTGATTCCCCCTCAGGGACATTCCCACCCCCCAGAGATGCTCTAGTCCATGCTTGGCTTCCTGGTCTACTTTATGCATACTCTTTACCCCTAATTCTCAATTTCCTTCAGAAAGCTCATCTGTTGAAGAGTAAAGTAATCCTCATTGCTCCTTTCTGGCCTCACCAGGTCTGGTTCACCTTCCTCTGGTCTCATCTACTTTGTCTTCCATGGACTCTGGAACCACTTCGAGACCTGTTGTCCCATCCAATATAATAATTTAGAAATATCTAAAGTCTACGACAGGAAAACAAAATATGGGATCCTTTTACCCAGTAATATCTGGAAGCAATTTATCTGGTCAAAAGGATGATGCATCTGAAGATGATTATCGTTCTCTGTCCCCTCTGCCCCTTTTCTTTGAAGGTGACATTCGTCCACCTCCTACTTTTTGCAACAGTTTGTGGTTTGTATCTTTTAACCCACATACTACAGATTATTTCTTTTAATAACTTCGCCGTACCAATTATTAAAACCAACTCGGTGATCTCTCTGTTTTGGTTCCATTTTTCAAAGATTCTCTTGATCCCACTAAAATAATTAATTTAAAAGTCCCAGTTTGTGGAAATTGTGAAATGGAGTCTCCTTCTGAAAAGTCATATCACTTATCCGAAAAGTCATATCACTTATCCAAGAACCTGCAATTTGCTTACTGGAGTATCTTTATGGGGAATAGGAATCGTAGTTCTCTTGCCTCTCATTATTCTCCACTCTAACTCTCACAAACACATAAGTAATGCAAAATCCTCTCTGCCTCATAGCCGGAACCACCCTGCTATAAATTACACACAACACTAATGCTGTACTCAGATGCTTGAAACCTTGACTGCAGGCAGATTTATCTGTTTTTTTCTTTTTCCCTTTGTTTTGCTGCAGGTAAGGTATGACAAAATCCTTAAACCTTAAATTATTCTGTACAGTATTTCAAATTATATATTTTTTTATTTTTTTGACTTGAGACAAATTTAAGTTCATTACTTCTACTACTCTTGTCTGATCTGACTAATATACAGTGATTAACTAGAGATATATGGACTGAAAATCTTCCACAAAGAGAAGTTTCTTACACTGTTTTGTTTTTGGACCCACTATACTTGTTTATTGGGTTGTTTGAGACTATGGGGATACCACGGAGATTACTTTTTTTTTTAAACCTTAAATTCTAATACCCATTTACTTCAAACATTTCTACATCCAGATAAGAACAGTAGTCTGAGAGTCTAAGTACAAATAAACCTGAGGTGCAAGTTAAAACAAGTGTATTATTGGTGCCCATTTTCCTTAGGAAACTTTGCACTTGACAACCAGCAGCAGCAACTGATAATGCTGTTCAAATCCAGTCCAGGGCACAGTCTTTTAAACTAAATTATATTGCAACACAAACAAAATGTTTAACTATGCAAATAATATTTATTCCAAATCACAATTGATGAAGGGAACCTAGAATTTTCTATTGTGATCCCAAGGAATTAAAACAAAGACAAAGAAATCCTACGCTTGAGTTTATTTACAGTCTGGCCCACATAGAATGCATCACATTCATTGCACTGTGCCCTGTAAATTACTGTTAAAGTGTTAGTCACCCCCTGCACTGGTTTTAATGATTTTCTTTAAATAATTTAAATAAGGGCAATAAAAAACATCACCTTGCTGTATAATTATCCAAAATGTACAATTAGTTTCACATCTTTTAGTGATTCTCTCATATGGTCTAGGTTTAAATTCAACAAAACTTCTAATGTTCCTGGCCTTCCTATAAACAAATGATTGGGCTTCACCTAAGATGTTAATCAGAAAAGGTTTTTTTTGTGACAATGTCCCAGTTTTCTTCAGTAACTTTTTTGATTCTGTGATAATCCAAAGTGTATGTTGGGATGCAGCTGTTTTTGCATTTGTTATTCTCTGTGGAATTTCTTAACATTCCTCTACTGGGGAGGTTGAGTGAAGTTGCTTCACTCCTTTTCATTTCTATAATGGTTTCCAGGATGTTTAACATCTGACTTTCATAGCCTCTCACTAGAAAATCATTCTCTAAGTTGTTCAGGTTTCTCAAAAATGATTCCATCTCTGTGGTAATTTGAGATAATATATAGCCTTGGGACTTCACTACATTATACTTGTTTTTTGTAGGATGTAGACTTTTACTGTGGAGTAATAAGTTAACCCTTGTTTTTTTGAAGAGATCAGTAGTGATTCTGTTATTGTTGGTGTCCTTGGAAATCTGCATATCTAAGAAAGTGGTTGAAGTATAGCTATGGGAAGAGGTAACCTTCAGGAAGGGGGTTGTTTGATTGAGGTAAGTGATAAAATCTCCAAGTTGCAAGGTGTCACCTTCCCAAACAAAGATGTCATCAATAAAATGTAACTAGCATGTGATATGCTGCATGTAGTCTGTGTTTTTTAACACAAAGTCCTCCTCCCATTTGCCCAGGCTATGTTAACTATGCTGGGAGCCATGGCATCCCCCCATTGCCATACCAGTTTTTTGTTTGTAGTGTTTGCCATTGAAAGTAAAGAAATTGAAGTCCAGTGCAAGATTAATGAGCTTGCTTAACATTTGCAGTTGTGCCTGTGTACCTTGATTGTTTCTTCGGACTCCATAGCTGCTGTTATACAGTAAGTGTGAGGGAGCACTATGAGCAAGGATTCCACATCAATAGTTAATAAAATACTGTCAGCTTCCATTGTAATGTTTTTTGTTTTCCTCAAAAAATCCATTGAATCTCGTAAGTATGGCTTATTATTTTCTGCTAGAGGTTTCAGCAAGTAATCAAGGTAAATGGCTGTGCCTTCAATAAGGGAACCTACACTTGCTACCACCGGTCTATAAGGTGGGTCTTCTGTGTTCTTGTGTGGATTTGGTATTCTAAAAAAGTAAGGTAAATGTGGGTATGGGCTCCATAAATAATTATACAGATTTTCAGTAATAAGTATAAGTAAAAGCTGACAGTATTTTATTAACTATTTCAACCACTTTATTAGAAATGCAATTTCCAAGAACACCAACAGTAACAGAATCACCACTGATATATTCAGAAAACCAATGAGGGTTAACTTATTACTCCACAGTAAAAGTCTATATCCTACAAAAAAACAAGTATAATGTAGTGAAGTCCCAATGATATAGATTAGCTGGAATTACCACAGAAATGGAACCATTTTTGAGAAACCTGAGCAACTTAGAGAATGATTTTCTAGTGAGAGGCTATGAAAATCAGATGTTAAAAAACGTCCTGGAACCAATTATAGAACTGAAAAGGACTGAAGCAACTTCACTCAACCTCCCCAGTAGAAGAATGTTAAGAAATTCCACAGAGAATAACAAATGCAAAAATAGCTGCATCCTAGCATACACTTTGGATTATCACAGTATCAAAAATGTTATTGAAGAAAACTGGGACATTGTCACAGGAAACCCTTTTCTGATTAACATCTTAGGTGAGCCCCATCATTTGTTTATAGGAAGGCCAGGAACGTTAGAAGTTTTGTTTAATTTAAACCTAGACCATATGAGAGAAGCACTAAAAGATGTGAAACTAATTGTACATTTTGTATATTTATACAACAAGTTGCATTAAAACCAGTGCAGGGGGTGACTGTAACACTACAAAAGTAATTTACAGGGCACACTGCAATGAATGTGATGCATTCTATGTGGGCAAGACTGTAAATAAACTCAAGCATAGGATTTCATGTCATCTGTCAGAAATCAACTCTGGATGTAAAAGTAATGCACTAGCCAAACACCTTTTTCTTCATAAAAGGCACACAGGTTTTAAGTTCAAGATCCTGGATCGCACAGACGTGGATGATCTTGAAGGAGACATCCCGAATATTCTGGAGAAACATGAACTTGTGTGGCAATTAAAGCTGAACTCTTTTAGGAAACCTGGACTAAACTGCTACTGTTCAATTAAAAGTGCACATTGTTTACATGACTAATTGTATTTTATTTTATTCTACCAGTTGGTTTTAAATACCATTTTAAATCAGTTGCATTTTAAGTGTATATTTTGTTTCCATCATCATACACACATTTTTTTCTTATTTTTCTTTTTTCTTTTTCTGGTTCTTTTTTTCCACTTTATCAAAATGATGTGTAATAACAATACTAATTATACAATTATATATATTTTTATAGATAGACTGCGGTAGCGTTGCTGCCTCACAGTAAGACGTTGTCCTGTTCGATTATCAGCTAGAGCGTCTTTTGTGTGGAGACATGCGTGAATGGACGTACCTTCATTGAAGGTTGTGCGTCAGGGCCGGCAACTTGGCACGTTAAAATCTACTGCCAATCATTAGCGGACCGGAGTTCCGCTGTGGCGACCCCTAACCGGGAAAAGCCGTAAGACACAACAACAACATATATTTTTATAGATAGTTTTTATGGTTCTTGTACACAGACCTGAAGAAGTCTAGAAGGACGAAAGCGGTCTTTGTTAACATTAGGTTATGAAAGTAGAAATCGATTTTTATATGAAAAATGTATATGTATATATTTATATATATTTTTTGATTGCCAAATTAACTAAGGTTGCTATATATCCAGCCATGTAGTATATTGTCTTGGATAAAATCACAGACTTAATAATCTGGTTAAATAAGAGGTACCACATCATTATAAATTTTATTTAAAGTACATAAGGGTTATCTTATTATGATAGCTACTAAGTAGGGCAGGACCAGCGCGTATGTCACACTGATGGAGGAAGGGATGTGAATTTAACATGTGTACCAATAACACTTTGTTTTACAGCACAGTAAACCACTCCCATGCCTGATAAAAAGTACATATATTTATAAGCTTGTGAGGAAATGATTACTCTATTTTTGTTTTACTTGGATCGCTCTATTTTTGTTTTTACTTGGATCGCTTGTCTGGGTGGCCACGGTGGTGCGGCGGTTAGCATTGCCACCTCACAGCAAGAGGTTCTCCGGTTCGATCCTCAGCTGGGGTGCTTTCTGTGCAGAGTCTGCATGTCCTCCCTGTGGTAGCGTGGGTTTTCTCTGGGTGCTTCGGTTTCCTCCCACATCCCAAAGACATGCTGCAGGTGGATTGGACTCTCTAAATTAGCCCTAGGTGTGAGTACATGTGTGTGTGTGTGCCTTCTGTGGAAGGGTGGGCGCCAGGCTGGCAACTCGACACTGTAAAACTCCACTGCCAATCATGAGCGGACAGGTGATCCGCTGTGGCGACCCCTAACCGGGAAAAGCCGAAAGATGAAGAAGACTTGGCTCGCTTGTCTGTGTACTTAATAAAGGATTTTCGACTGGGAGCAGACTGCCTGCCTTGCTTGGATTACTTTTGAAGACTTAGTAATGCTGTACACTTATACATTTTCTATTTTTTTGTTTTGTTTTGAGTTGACGAGTTTAGGTTCACTACTTCTACTACTATTGTCTGATCTGATTAATATACAGTGATTAACTAGAGATATATGGACTGAAAATCTTCCACACAGAGAAGTTTCTTACACTGCTTTGTTTTTGGACCCACTACACTTGTTTAGTGGGTTCTTTTGAGACTTCGAGGATACCACAGGAGATTACTTGTTTTCACATTACAAACTCACAAACAGTTACACACACACACACACACACACACACACACACACACACACACACACACACACACACACACACACACAGTAAGCAGATATCATCAACAATTACAGCCCCTTGTAAAACGGCATACATTCAGATGTTTGCTTGTGATAAAAATGAACAAATACATAACAGAGAGGTGTATTTCATCTCCAGGTGCGAGAACCATATAGTGCATCTCATTCCCTTCCCAACCTCTAAGCTTGAGACAGATCCAACAATCAGAAATAGATTTTAAATATTTTTGTATATTTAGAAAGTTCCATTATGAAGCATTTTCTGAAGGACACAGTGACTGAAACTCACATGCCTGACATTATTTAGTGACTGTAATCTGCAACAATTTTCCAAAAAACCACAAGCTTTTACAAGGAGCATATCTAAATAGTTATCATTTTCCTTGCTCAGCAATTCTAGACTGCTTCATGTAGCCAAATGTAAGTGGTGGTGGGAGGGATGTCCCAAAAGGGATGCATTTTAAATACTTTTTTTGTTGTTGTTAACCAGGTAAACACACTGGAGAATGTCTGTTTTCAAGGGTGACCCAAGAGTACTGTCTTAGTGACTTGCTTGCAGTCACAGTGTATGCAAATAGAGGTTGCAGGATTCAAACCTTGTACTTCTGATTACAGGAAACAGTTCATTACCAGCAAAGAGCCCCAGGTGCCAAACAGTTCTTAATTCACTTAAAAAGTTAGCAGAACAACAGCAGGTGTTGCATGGACATGCATTTTCTGAACAATGAGAAGTATGGACTGACAGTACACCTCAATGGTTTAAAGTGATGCACACAGTTCTATATCAGTAAACATTCACAATGTTTCTGATCAAGAAATAGCAATATTAACAAATATTGTTAAAAAAATCCCCTTAACAGGTTCATAAAAAAGGAAATCATGAGTAAAAGCAAAAACAATTTTCACTAATCCCTCCACATCCTAGTTTCATCATTGTTTTAAAATATACAGTAGTCCTAAAAATCAATCATAATATATAAATTTTGCCACGTTAATATATATTAATATTTACAGTTTAAAAACCAGTAATCTTGACAAAGGTTACACATTTTACAATTTCTCAGCTCTCTGAACTAAATAGGGCTTAATAGAGATATGGCCATTCAATCCTGGTGGGTTGGGCTGCATTTAGTTTTAGCTGCCAATAAGTCTCCCTGCAGCTTAACCAGTTCTCCCAAATTAAATTTTATTTCAGGGTTATTTGGAGCAAAGGGCTACCCTAGTAGTCTTATTAAGGAGGTAGTGGATGAGGTCACGGAAGGATGGAGGGTGAAGTATTTGCCCTTATTGGGCAGTATTTCACACAACACTTCTGTGGCTCTAGTACTACAACATAGCAGTGCTTCAAGGGAGACTAAAGGTCTGATTGAGAAAAACTGGAAAATGTTGAAATTCAATCAGGATATTGTGCATAGGGTAGGAGAGAATCCCAATTTTATTTTTAAAACAGGGACTAACTTAAAAAGGCTTTTTGAAAGGAATAATGATAGAGACAGGTTTCAGGGGGATCAGGCAACAAGAAATTGTGGAAGGTGTGGGTACTTTAAGTACATTACAGACAAAACATCTGTTACTTTGGACAACTATGCGGGAAGTACTGTGCACTTTATTAAAGGCAATTGTACTAGAGGCATAGTATATTTGGCCCTATGTAAGGACTGTCCTAGGTTTTATGTAGGGAAATCTGAAAGGGCGCTCAACAAGCGAATTAATGAGCGCACACACAGCATTAGGAGAAAGAATTTAAATGATGCATTGTACAAACATCTGCATATGGAGCCCAACTGTACAGGTTTTCTTTTTGGAATCTTGGAATAAGTTCATGTAGACCTTAGGGGGTGGAGATTGGGAGAACTGGTTAAGCTGCAGGGAGACTTATTGGCAGCTAAAATTAAATGCAGCCCAACCACTAGGATTGAATTACCATATCTCTATTAAGCCCTATTTAGTTGAGAGCTGAGAAATTGTAAAATGTGTGACCTTTGTGAAAATTACTGGTTTTTAAACTGTAAATATTAATATATATATATTAACGTGGCAGTATGAATGGGCGTACCTTCGTTGAAGGTTGTGCGTCAGAGCTGGCAACTCGTCATGTAAAAATCTACTGCCAATCATTAGCGGACCGGAGTTCCGCTGTGGCGACCCGTAACTGGGAAAAGCTGAAGGAGACAACAACATTAACGTGGTAGTATTTATGTATTATGATTGATTTTTAGGCCTATTTTATATTTTAAAACAATGATGAAACTAGGATGTGGAGGGATTAGTGAAATTTGTTTTTGCTTTTACTCATGATTTCCTTTTTTATGAACCCGTTAAGGGGATTTTTTTAACAATATTTGTTAATATTGGTATTTCTTGATCGGAAACATTGTGAATGTTTACTGACCTAGGATTGTGTGTATCACTTTAAACTTTTTAGGTGCTTTTTTGTGCATGGAGATATTTAAATGGGAGTGGTATTTGTGGTGGTTGTGTTTCACTTGAAAAAGCCCTGCAATTGAGTCAGGGTGAAAGCGCTTGTGAGTGAGATCTTAAAAAAAGGTTTTCTGTTTAGCCTTTTTCAGCTGCTGCTTCCTGGACCGTTTGGTGCTCTTTACTGGTTTAATACACGGTCATCTGTCTGTTTTGGTTATTTCTCAGTTTTTGTGTTATAGTTGGTTTCTTCCCATGTATTCTTAGCTACCATAACAAAAGTCTTTTTAACACACACTCCTAAATACTTTATCTTGTCATATCCGTATAACTACTGGCATTGCTGAACCAATTTCTGGGTGCATAATTTATGGCTATAGCCAATGATTTATCTTCATTAACTTTATATCTGAAAAAACTTGAAACCATCTCATAATGTTCCACCACACCGAAATGTCTTTTTCTGGATTTATCTAGTGCAAAATATTGTTGTCTACAAGTAAATCCAGCTTTTCCTGATTACCATACAAGTTATATCCTTGAATTTCTGAGTCCTTTATTTTCTTTGCAAATAGCTCTAAATATAAAGCAAATAGCTGAGGAGAAAGAGGACTCCCCTGCCTGATTTCTCTGTTCAAATACAACTTAGCAGAGAACAACCCCCTCTTGCTACTGAACTTTTGCGTATCCTCCTAAACCTTATTTTTGTATTGCGAATGCAAATGCTTCCATTGTCCTACTTGTAAAATCCAAGCTTGCTCTGTTGAGTGCTTTCTATTCATCAAGACCCGACAACAACTGTATTTTCTTATATTCTGCTTCCCCCTGGAACATCATTGTTCTATTAATGTTTGCCTCCCAACCCCAAAACCACATTGATCCATGCCTGTTAGTTCTGGCAACACCTCTGTATTCTTTTAGCTAGTATTAGACATAAATACATTATAATCATGGTTTAAAAATTTTGAAATGGGTCTATATGAAGCTGGGCCTGATGGGTCTTTACCCTCTTTGTGTAATACAGCCACCACAGCTTTCTTACAAGATGCTGATGCTTCCCCTTCTTTTAAAATACTGTTAAACAAAATCTTCTAGATCTTAATCACTTTCTTCCCTCCTAACTTCCACAGGAATGATGTATGTTCCTGGAGACTTCCCTGCAGATTGATTACTAACTTTGAGTTGATAAGCCTAATTTTTCTCTAACCTAGGCAAAATTAAGTCTTCCAGAAATATTTCCATTTGTGCTCTTTCTTTATTTTCACTTTTCTCTATTTATACATTTTTTCATGCAATTTCAGGAATATCTTGAGTAGCTGTGTGGGATCCTTAGTTAGTTTTCTTGTCATGAGCTTGCTACATTTGTTGAAATCCTTTATCCTTTCTGTTGCCTAAATCATTGTGCTAAATGTTTTTGTGCTTTGGAGTTATCAAAAAATAGTTGCTTAACTGCAATCTTTCTAAAGTAATGTATATTATCCACATACTACCTTATTTTCTGTTTTGTTGTCTGCAGTTGCTCCATTTCTTAAGTGAGATTCCCCTTATTCTTCGATACTGTAACCTTTGTCACCCACCTCTAAATAATTCCTGTTAATTCTTAAAAAGTCTCTCTCTCCTCTCTTTTATTTTACCCTATTTTTAAACTCCATTTTCATTTTATCCCATTCACTAGCTATCCCATCTGAAGAAATTTCTGTCTTCCTTAATAACGCTCCAATAATTCCCAGTACCCATTTCTTGAATTCTTCTCTTTTTTAAAAGTGAGTAGAAACTATTACTCTCTCTGATTTGTTTGCAATGTTGCACTGTGTTTTATTTTTTTTCATACCCTAGTTTGCATTTTTAAACACCTTTATTGAGTTTATCACTAAGACTTAGGCAAATTTACATTTATATAAAAGCAATCAAACTGTATCAAGTTCACATTTACAAACATCTTTACTTCACATATATTGCTATATATCATATAACTTAGGCAACATTACATAAATTATTCAATTCCTGCTCCTTTTTTAAACAAGAAACATATTTATTAAACCATCACTTATGACAGAGACAATCATTTATTTATATAAATAAAAACAATCCACACTGACCCAATCCTAGTTGCAAGCATTTTACATCACAAACCCTACTGACACACTCTCAGTTGCAAACATTGTACATCACTTGTAATCTACCCAATAATTTTCAGTCAAACATTGCACAGCTCATTTAAGTCCTGCCTTCTTTTAAAACCTAATTTCTCCCCTGTATGTATTGTTCTAACAATTCCTATTTTTTGTGTGTAGTTTGTCCTTTTCTAAAGATCTCAATTCCAATTGTTTTATCTCTGTTACTATATTCACTACTTCTAGTATAGTTGGTTTAGATTTTGATTTCCATTTTCTAGTAATTGCTTTTTTTTGGCCACAATAATTAGACACACAAGACCTTACCATGTGTAGGCAATTCCAATTCTGTATTGTAGCTAAGAAACATTATCTTCCTCGTCACATTAATCTGCCCATTCAGCATGTCCGACAGTGCATCCTGTATGGAATCCTTAGTCTGCCAGCTCACTACACTCCCAGAAATATGTTCCCAATTTATTTGCCATTTGTTTACTGGGGAAGTCCGACTGGGTTTGATCCCATTTTCAGTGGAGGCCTGTGGAGAAAAGCTCCACAGTACACATTAAATGAAATAAAAAAAAAATCGGGCAATGGTTTTAAATATTAAGACAATAACAAAGTAGGACAACTTGTGAATACAATAAAAGAAAATACGCCAAATGTAAGGCATGCAATAAAGTTGACCATACATTATATAAAAAGATAGAAACGAGTTTCTAATGTGTGTTAAGTAATGATACATGAAAACTATATAATAGAATAAGTAACAGGTCGTAAAAGCCATATACACTTTTTGGCAGGAGAACTAGGTAGTAAATTTCAGTCTGAAATTCTGGGATAGCTAAAGGTTAGTTCAAGAATATAAGAAAGAAACCAAGAAAAAAGGGGAAAAAAGAACTCCAACAACAACCAAATAACCAAACCAGGAGTTTGGAAAAAGCAGTCGCCAACCACGAAGTAATAGGTTCATAGGTTCATACTAGGCTATCTGCCCTAGGGCATTTATAAGCCTAGCCAGAGTGTGTTTGGCTTTCGCCACCCATTTTAAATTAATTTTGCTATGCCCTTTTTTGAGGTTATTATACTGTGCCTCTGTCTTAACAGTGACACAGAAGTGATACCTGGGGTAAACCTATGATCTCCCATCCACTCATCAAGATTCCTTTTGAAAAGAGTCAATGAGGGACTCTGCCTAACCTGGACTGGGATTTTATTCAGAGTGAAGGGAGCCTCTGGGTTATGAATCTGTCCCTCCAGCATGTCCTATTTATTTCAGTGCTGAGGTTCAAGTCTCTCGAGCGCGTAGCTCGATGAGATTTGGATTTTCTGAGGTGCAGCATGTCCATTAATTCCGGGTTGGACATGGCTTTATACGTCAGGCACAGATCGCCTCTGAGCAGGCAGTATGCCACTGAGTAGAGCTGGAGTTTCTTTAACCGGGCAGCATATGGCATCTGTTTGAGCCCTTTGATCCTCTTGGTGAGGTACTTTTGGGGTCTTTCCAGTTGTTGCAGGTGTCTGGTAAGGTACATCCCAAAAGGGGCATTGTACTCAATTATGGACCTGATGAGGTATGAGTAAAGAGGCACGATGACCTCCCCTGATCTAGATGTGAATCTCTTCATGATTAGGTGGGCTATACAAAATGTTTTTCTAACCACTTTGGCCACGTGGTTGTCAAATGAGAGATTGCTATCAACTTGGGTCCGCAGGTCCCTAATTACTTCTTCTGTACTTAATGGATTACCACCTATGTGGTAATTTGTGGGCACTTTGTTTTTGCCAAAGGGGATGACTATACACTTTTTGGCATTTAGCTTGAGGCCATGGCTCTGGCACCAATTGTCTGTTTCTATGAGGCCCTTTTGGAGGATGCTTGTGTCGGCTGGAGAGTCGATTATGGCGCTCAGTTTGCAGTCATCTGCAAACTTGGTCAGCCACAGTCCTTCCGTGTTGGCCTGTACCTCTGAGAAATATATACCAAATAAGAGAGGTCCCAGGACTGAGCCTTTTGGGACGCCACTTATAACTGGTTTGGAGTCTGACATGGCTTCAGCAATTCTAACCATGTGGGTTCTGTCCTTGAGCCAGTTTGCAACCCATCTAGTGACATAGGGGTTTATATTTAAGCTGGTGAGCTTATCTATAATGCCCGAGTGGGGTATTGTA
Organism: Protopterus annectens; assembly: GCF_019279795.1. Lineage (NCBI taxonomy): Eukaryota > Metazoa > Chordata > Ceratodontiformes > Protopteridae > Protopterus > Protopterus annectens. Next base: position 1,163,701,283 of record NC_056748.1, on the reverse strand, counting down.
TCGAAGGCTTTTGTGAGGTCCAGGTAGGCTGTGTGGACCATCTTCCCCTCGTCAATGGTCTTGGTGACTGTTTTAAAGAAATCGATCAGGTTTAAGAGGCAGGATCTGCCCTTAACAAAGCCGAACTGTGTAGGATCCAGTGTCTGTAGGTCCCCAGTATCTTTATTTATGAGGTCCATGATGATCCTTTCCATAGCTTTGCAGACCAAGCTAGTCAGGCTTATGGGGCGATAGTTTCCAGGATCTGTTGAGGCACCACTTTTGTGGAGAGGGACCACTGTTGCTGTACGCCACTCTTTGGGTACATATCCTGTAGTAAGGCTGAGACTGAACAGTAGTTTTATGTTTGGGTTTAGCTCTTCTTGGAGTTCATGTAGGACGCAGCTCTGGACACCGTCTGGTCCCATTGATGCTGTGTTTTTTGCTTTGGAGAGGGCGGCTCTTACCTGAGCATCTGAGATGTCGGGGGGGCAGCACTCTGCTGGGATAGATATTTGCCCTTTTGGTGGGGAGGGGGGGAGTTTGCGCTGAAACTGTCAGCTAGGATGTTGGCAATGTCTGTGGGTTCGGTGTATTTTTTGTCATTTTGGACTAATTCTGAGCATATCTGGGAATTCCCACCCAGGTTCCTAACATAACTAAAGAAAGCCTTGTGATTATCCTTAGTGTTCTGTGCAATTTTTCTCTCGAAGCTGGCCTTAGATGATTTTATGAGTGCCCATAGTTTTTTGCTAATAGTGATCAGAGATGCCTTCCCTTTTTGGGATTTTGCTCTATCATGTAGTAGTTTCCTCCTTCTGTTGTATAGTTTGTTTATGGCTGGGGTCCACCAGAGAGGACGTCTGCCTTTGGAGGATTGGGTCTTGGTTTTATTTGGGATTGCATAATCCATGCATTCCTGAAGGTGTTCATAGAATGCGTTTATAAAGGATTCTGCGGTCTGGGCTGTATTTTCCACAGGCCTGGGGGCTTTGAAGGATTCCACCTCGGTTTTGAGGAGTGTAAAATTTGCTTTAGAGAAGTTTTTCACTGTGGTTTTCTGGGCAGGGGGTGGGGTTGGGATGTGAATATCCAGTGAGATTAGTTTATGGTCTAATCTTACCAGTGAGGGATACACTTCTGGTGTGGAGCATAGAGTCCCCATGTTGGTGATGATCAGGTCCAGTATGTTTTTCCCTCTTGTGGGAGTGGTAACAAGTTGTTCCATAGCATTTGAGTTTATAAATTCTAGGAACCTTTGGGCTAGGGTGTTGGAGCTAAAGTAATGCTCCCAGTCTATGTTTGGGTAGTTGAAGTCTCCCAATGTAATGGTGTTTGGAAAGACCTTCATATTTTCCAGTGTTCTCAGGAAGGCCGACTGGGGTTCCTGGGTTTGGGAGGGTGGTCTGTAGCAGGCTATAAACTGGAAGGCAGTTTTACCCACTGTTAGTTGCACATGGATAGTCTCTGATGCTTCGTGCTGTGCCACCAACCTGGAGGTGTGGGTATCTTTGACGAATATTGATACTCCCCCTCCTTTTGTGGTTCGGTCCAGGTTTTGAGGTCGAAAAGCATGGTATGAGGTATAACCTGGTAGTGCCGGGGTGCTCTCAGGGGCCGTGAACCAGGTTTCTGTTACTGCACAGATATCGATGTTCTCCATGCTAAGGAGAGTTTTGAGTGCGTGCATCTTGAGGTTTAGACTTCTGGCATTGAGTAGCATTACTCTTAGTTTCTTATCCCTTGTGATACCTATGGAGGTGGGTTTGTCTTTTGAGCCTTGCCTAAAAAAGGCACTATGGGGGGTAGCAAGAGCATTTGCCAATATCCGAAAACCCAGGGGTGACAGGTGCAAGCCATCCCTAGCGAAGCATCGTGGCTTGTCGAGCATGTCATCCCAGGCTGACAGGCATTGGATCCCCTTTGAATGACACCAATACTTAAGCCAGTTGTTGAAATTGATCATCTTGTCTTCATATTGTGGCATCATTCTTGGTGAGGGTAAGATGCTACTCAAGGTCAGGGTCATACCGGCCTGGGCTACATGCTCAGAGAGCTCCTCTATGTCTCTTTTCATGTAGTCTAGGGAGGTACGTCTCAGGTCATTCACACCAGCATGGACAATGACTAAGTCATATTTGTACTTGCCTTGGAGTGACCTGAGTGCTTGTGTTATGTGGCGGATCCTAGCGCCCAACAGGCAGCTCACCGTGACCTTCTCCTTGTTCAGCCTGGTGAGTGGGACATCAATGTGCTTGATGATAGATTCACCTATTACAAGTGTATCAGGTGTGTTGTTTAGCCTTAAGGGCTGTGACTGTTCGGCACACTGGCTTTGTGAGCTATGTGTTGCACATGTTTTGTTTTGGGGTAGCGGTTGTTTGGGTGTCTGCTTTGGAGGTCTGTGCTGCTTAGGCAGATTTTTGTTTAGGGCCTCCGAGTATGTTTTTGTGTGTTTGTGTTTGGTTTGCTGTCGTGGTAGGTCTGTGTGAGACTGGAATTGTAGTGAGTGTGGTTTCCTTCTCCTCCTGACTGGTTAAGCCAGTACTGAGTTGAGAGAGCTTAGCCTCCAGTTTGGCTATATGGTTGCATCTCTCACATGTGTTGGAATTTGTTGGGAGGAGGAGAGGGTTGTCTGTGTACATGAGGCAGTTGTAACATTGCCTCAAGATTCCCAGATTCATCAGCTGGACCAGAGAGGATACTGACAACTGACCTTTGGACATGCTAGAATAGTATTGGGAATTCCTTTATAATTGAAAAAAGGGCCAATGGGGAGCAAGGTACTCAAGGGGAGTTTGTGAGGGTGTAGTGCTTTTAATTTTTTAGTGCTGACTTATATAATTGCTTTAGTGAGCAAGTGCCAGGTAACTTAAATGCAATGTGTTACAAGTAACTTAAATGCAAAAATGACAAACAGTAACTTTCTTTCAAGTGAAACAAGGAAATAAGTACAGTAAGCAATGCAGATATCACTAGGGATCCACAGAAGCGCTGAAAAGCCGCAATTTAGGTGGAATTAGCGTTTCAGGGAAATAACAAGCAAACAAACAACAAGCATACAAACAAAGCTATATTCAGCAGGCGTGGATCTAGTCTATGCTACAGCAAACAAGGTGTACCAATTTCAGTAAGAAACAGTTTAAATATGCAGGCACTATAAGCTTTTAACCAGAAATTCCCAGCTCAGAAGGGCAGAGTCCAGCCTCTCCTCCCACAAGAGTGCAGACCACGAACCCTCTTAATGTAAAAAAACTGGCCTGAAGCCCAAGTGCTTAAACCAGAATTAATACACTTTTAGAATAACAGACACTGAGCCCTCAATCAGCAGTTCCCAACTTAGAAGGATGTAAGCTACCTGTCCTGCCACCACAGTGCAGGCCACAAACCTTCCTAATGTAAAACTGGTCTGAAGCCCAAGTGCTTAATCCAACAGGCTTAGAATGATAGCTACACTTTAATCAAGTTACTACCAAGCAGTAATAAATACAATTGAATACTTTAAAGAATGCCTGGATTAGTGCTCAAGTTATACAAACAAAGCTAGATTCAGCAGGCCTGGATCTAGTCTATGCTACAGCAAACAAGGCGTACCAATTTCAGTAAGAAACAGTTCAAATATGCAGGCACTATAAGCCTTTAACCAGAAATTCCCAGCTCAGAAGGGCAGAGTCTAGCCTCTCCTCCCACAAGAGTACAGACCACAAACCCTCTTAATGTAAAATAACTGGCCTGAAGCCCAAGTGCTTAAACCAGAATTAATACACTTTTAGAATAACAGACACTGAGCCCTCAATCAGCAGTCCCAACTTAGAAGAATGTAAGCTACCTGTTCTGCCACTACACTGCAGACCACAAACCTTCTTAATATAAAACAACTGGTCTGAAGCCCAAGTGCTTAAACTAAAAGGCTTAGAATGAGTTACACCAAGCAGTAATAAATACAATTGAGTACTTTTAAGATGACGCAAAAGCAAAATAAATTAGGAAGAAACACAAATACAGTAAAAGCAGATACATTTTTTTTAAGTGGAAAGAGAGAAAGGAGTAGCAGAAACTAAGCTGATTGGCCTTCTCAAATGTTCTCCCTGTACTGGGTAGAATGAGGTAATGACACCAGACTGGGAGGAGGGTCCCAGATCAAATTTACACTAGGGGAGGGCAACTGCAAAGCCACCAACTACTTAGAACCGAGTTTCCTCAGTGTCCTTCCTTCGATTAGCTCAATGTGAAATGGCAGAACACTCGCAACTGAACTTCTTGGGTAACAGAAAGTTGAAACCTGAGACAGCTTTTAAGAAAGAAATCTCAAAAGGACCAATGAGGTGCTTAGTCTAAGCTGTAGTCCAGGTGACCTCAGTCAGCCAGTGACCACAAACAGTTCTCTCTCACTGAAATGCCTAATGGCTTTGGCTAAACCAAGATATCCCTGAATATGTGCTCAGACACACAGCCTCAACAAACACTAGGCCCAAATACAAGCCTGAATATGGAAATGCTACAAATATCCCCACTGCTTAGAACAAACTGCAGAAATGTTTCTCACAGCTGAAAATCAGCAGTGAGCCTTTAAATGACAGTTTTAAACAGCTAAAGGAGCCTCTAGGAAAAAAGAGTTTAACTGCAACAAGTTATCAGAAACAAACAACCCAACAGATGCTTAATAAAAGTGGACAATTTCCAGTTAATACCTCACACACAGTGAAACTAGCTAGAAAAATGCACAGTACACAAAGTGCTATAAATAACAAAGAAATAAGGAACAAAATAAACAAAAAACAGGATACTTAATGTTATATATTATAGCTCCGAGTTTGCTGAGTGTCCTTCCTTCGATTAGCTGAGTGTAAAATGCTTAATCCACAAAGCTTTATTAATGCTGACAACACACAATGCGTTTTCATCCACAGACTTCATCAGATAGCTCAGTTCACAAAAAACACATCCTTATATAACCCCTCACATTAAATAATTAACTAATTGACCATTAAATCCTTAAATCCTTTGCATCAATTAATGGAATAAATATAGGTATAAGGACAAATAGTTTAAAAACATGTAAAAACCCACATTTGTTAACTATTAAACAATAAATGTCACGTTAATAAATATGTATGATATAAATATATAATAAATATATATAAATAAATGTAGTTTTAAAAAAATTCTTCTTAATACAATTTAAAAGAATAGCTATGTAAAACTTTGTACAATGCTACCCTCTAGTGGCTGATAACAGGAAACACTTTTATAATTTAGCCGCTCTTAGTTTTAATAATGGTGCAAGTGAAATACTTTCATTCAGACCAGGATGCCTTCCTGCATCCAAAAATACCTGCCAATATAGCTCCCTATATTTAGGTCGGGTTTCCCACAACCTCCCCTTAAATATCTTTGGGAACAACCTCCAGTACAAAAAACAAAAAAGTTGCTTTGGCACACTCCTGTGTATGTTTATATATAGGGCATTCTTTTCATTATTTTTATTTATCATAAAAATGTTCATAAATCAGCCTTTTCAGGCGTCTTTCAGTCTTCCCTATATAAAAGGCACAACATGCCTCACAGGATACCAAATAGACCAAACCACTGGAGTTACAATTACTATGACATGTACTATGAACATATTTATTCCTACTTTTGATACACACTTTATCAGTATTTATTATTTGTATAAACTGTGCACATGCCCCACATTTGTAGGTACCCGACCTCCTGGCCTTTTGAACAGGCTTCCTTTTTTCCATTAATTCCTTTTTTAAAAACAATATTTAAAGGGCTCGATTCTCAGCTAGAGCGTCTTCTGCGTGCAGCGTGAATGGGCGTACCTTCGTTGAAGGTTGTGCGTCAGGGCTGGTAACTCGGCACGTAAAATCAACTACCAATCATTAGCGGACCAGAGTTCCGTTGTGGCGACCCCTAACCGGGAAAAGATGAAAGGCAACCATTTTAAGGCTTATGTTGCATGTCCTTTAAATCAGTGAGAGAGGTAAACATGTCCCATTCCTTTTTAACCAACTCCATTACCCAGTGAGAATCACTATTATATTCTAAGTTGAATACCCTAAGAAACTTATCCTTAGTTTTAACATTGTTAGAGTTTGACTCAGTACTTTTACGGTAGCATTGAACAATGTTTTACATATCTATTCTTTTAAATTGTATTAAGGTGAATTTTTTATAAATACTTTTATTTACATTTATTTATTTATATATATATATATATATATATATATATATATATATATATATATATATATATTTACATCATACATTTATTAACTTGATATTTATTGTTTAATAGTTAACAAATGTGGGTTTTTACATGTTTTTAAACTATTTGTCCTTATACTATATTTATTGCATTAACTGATGCAAAGGATTTATTGGTCAGTTAGTTAATTATTTAATGTGAGGAGTTATATAAGGATGTGTTTTTTGTGACCTGTGTTATGTGATGAAGTCTAAGGATGAAAACGCATTGTGTGTGTCATTGTTAATAAAACTTTGTGGATTATTACTTCGTGGTTGGCGACTGCTTTTTCCAACTCCTGGTTTGGTTAATATAAGAAAGAACATTAGAAGGTTAAGGAATTAAAGAGAAGAAAGAAAGGTTATGCAGAAAGGGAAGTAGGATATATCAAGAGAAAATCTATTGAGAATGGGGAAGAAGGGAACAGAAAAGAGTACTAAGATGGCAAGGAGCATGGGCAGATCCAGTTATTGGTCAGATGTTCTTTTAACCTAGGCATGAAGGTATAGTAGTCGGGTGCAAGTCTGATTGCTTCTGGAATGCTATTCCATGGTTTGGCAACACATTGAGAGTACAGACTAACCCCATTATATCTTTGAGGTTTGTAAATGGATAGCAGATACTTGAGAGGAGCATAGGTCACAAGATGGAGTATAGTGATGATGTAGTTTGCAAAAATGAGTTTTACAGTATTTTGTGAGTTAATGTTGTTTGATTAAAGGTGAGAAGGTTTGCTTAGTTCGATCCAATTTAGGGACTTGAGAGCAGAGCCATGGTGAGAGTAGTAGGCCTGCCCTGTGGCAAATTGAGCTATTTTATTGTAACATTGACTAACTTTTGCTTTGATGGAAGAGTGAAGATTGGTTAGAATAGTCGAAGCGTTTAGAAGGGGGAAGGGTAAGAAAGAAGATAGGTGGTGTCAAGAGTTACTCTTGTGGAGTTAGAAATGAATTTCTTAGCCGTATACATCATGCCCAATTTTTGATTATTTTTTTATGTTGTTGCTGATATGTAGGTCAAACTTAAGATTGTTGTCAGTAGTTACACCCAACAGTTGTGTTTGTAAAACCACATCAGTTGAAGTATTGTTCAGAGAAGTAATCGCAAAGTTAGAGGTATTTGGAGAAAATTGTTTTGGTAAAAATAGTAGAAGTGTCGTTTTGTGGGTGTTTAGTAGTAAATGGTTGTTGGTGAGTCAGGACTTAATGGAATTGAATGCTTCTCGAGTTAAACTCTAGATGAGACAAGAGTCCTGGCAGTGCAGATTAATGTAGAGTCATCAGCCTATTGAATTAAGGTGGCTTGTTTGGTGGCAGTATTAAGATGGTTAATAAAAATGTTGAAGAGAAATGGACCTAGTATTGAGCCTTGGGGTACAGAGAAAAGTTTTACACATCCTCAGACACACACAGAATATTTTTAAAATGTTTTGTAACCTGTAATACATTTAATATTATTTATGTTGCCAGCTGTCAGAAATGCACAGCTTTTTATGTAGGTAAATCTCGTAGGAAAGTAAGACTGTATTATCAAGCATAGATCTCATATTCGCAGGTCCATACAAACTAATGCATTAGCTAAACATGACATGGAGAATGGAAGTGAGCACATATTTTTATTTAGGGTTATGAAATTGTTGCTAGTAATTATAGAGGAGATGTTCTTGATAATAGACTTGTAATGTATGAATATAAATGGATTATGTTTCAAGCAGTTTAAAAAAACTGAAATGTATGCAGATGTCAGCCTGAAACGTGTGCTTAAACCCAAGCAAATGTGTCTATAAGATAGATTTTATTTTTGTTTCTTTGATTACTTATAGCTTTAAGGAAGTTAATTGTTTTTTGATTGTGTCTTTACTATGATATTGTTAATTGGAACTACTATTTAAATGAAATGAATGTCCTTTAAAAGTTTTTAGCACTGAAGAAGGATCTTGTTATCCAAAAGCTTTTTGTTTGTAAACATTTATTTGGTCGTTAAGTGAACTGTACAGCATTTGCAGAACTTATTTTTATTGACTGTGTTGTTTTACGAGGTTCTGCTTTACCATCGTGCTGTTTTCAGTTTTACTGTTTGGTACCCTAGTGCTAATGGATAAGTAAGGAGAGAAGTTAGAGTTCCATTTGACAGATTGATACGTGTTAGAGAGATAGCTAGTGAACCATTATAAGGATGTTTTGGTTAAGCCCAGAAGAGAGAGCTGGGATAAGAGCTGGGGGTGGGAGACATTATCAAAGGCTTTGGATAGATCTAAGAACAGAGAAGATAGTTTCCTGAGTCATGAGCGTTCACAGCATTAGTAAATGATAGTAGAGCAGTGATATGCTGGTCTGAATCCATGTTGGGTGGGAAAGAGAAGATTGTTGTCAAGTAAGTATTGAAGAAATTGTTTATGGATGCATTTTTCTGGAGTTGTTGGTAACGGTGAAGTAGCAATTGGCCTGTAGTTAGAGATTTCTGTGGAGGTGCCACCTTTGTGGAGAGGAGGAATGAAGGATTTTTTCCCATAGGGGAGGGGTCATCTGCCAGTAAAGTAAGAGTTAAACTGAGGTGCTGTGTCAAGGGAGATAGTGTCACAGGAGGGTTGGGGGAAACGATTGACTTTCCTGGGTTTAGGATTTTTTTATAGTGTGCCAGAACATTTTTGGACTGGATTTGTGCTGATTTTGTGGCTTTGCATAGAATTTTTTTTGTCTAAATTAACCTGTTTCTTTACAAGGTTGCGCAGTGCTTTAAAATGCTGTAAATTATTGAGAGTCTTATGTTTTTAGGTAAGTTGTCCAAGCATTATCTCTATTTTGCATGAGTGATCTGGTATGGTCAGAAAGGTAAAGAGTATAGTGGTTTTAACTCTTTTTCCTTCTGGTCAAAGACAAACTGTCTAAAGTGTTTAGGAATGTAGAATTAAATTGTTCAACTGTATCATCTAGTGGTAAGTATTTAAGGAAGTACCAATTGATGGAGTTTAGTAAATTTGTAAAGGCCTGCTGGTCAAAGCTGGATAGGTTTTATACCGTCTTCTAGGTGTGTTGTCTACATGAATGTGAAATAAGTCTAGTTGTATAGATGGAGTGGTGATCACTAATAGACCCTGGAAGTGTTATGGATTGAGAGAAATTGTTAGGATGGGAGACCAAAATCCAATCAGTTATTGAGCCATTTTGGTTTGCGAAACTGGTAAAGGTTGGGTGAGTAATTAGTTGAGAAAATCCAAATAGGTTTTGTGCTATCTGTGGATATTGTAATGTTTAAGTTTTTGCCAGTCAGTGTCGACATCACAGAGTGTTACTGTTTCCAGAGAGATTTTTTGATACCCATATAGGATACTTTCCAGAGTTCATAGGAAAGTACTAGGCTGTCTGCCCAAAGGCATTTATAAGCCTAGCCAGAATGTGTTGGCTTTCACCGCCCCCTTAGATTAGTTCCCTGTGCTTCTGTCCAGCAGAGCCACTGAAGTGATCCCCAGGGTAAACTTTCTGTTGGTAAGTTATTATTAGGGATATGCATAAAGCTGTAATGCAGAGACTTTTATTATTGTTTAATTTAAGGTAGGTGATCAATATTTCAGCTTTGTCAAAGGAGGGTATAAATTGGTTGTGAGGGGTTAAGGAAATAGAAGCAGGGTGTATTATTGCAACACCACCTTCTTTTCTTTTAAGTCGGTCAGCTCTGAACATATTAAAGCCTGGAGGAAGTACTTCAGTATCCTTTGTGTGGTTTAAGCCAGGTTTCAGTGATTACTAATATGTAAGGAGATTATGCAGTCATCCAAGCATGCAACTCAGAAATTTTGTTGCAAATGCTATGTGCGTTTACTGAGATACATTAAACATATTTTGTGTATCTGGAATATGATTTGAAGATGTGGATTATGAGATGTTGGGACCAGGGTTGGGGTGGATGTCACCACATAGCTGGAGGAATTTCATAATTGTGTAGTGAAGATAGGATTTCATTTTGGTTAATTGTCAGTAAGTGTAATGTTAAACAGGTATAGCTGTGTCTGAAACAGTTTGGGTATAAAGAACAATATATTGTCCATGTGAAAAAGATGAGCGGTGGTGGGTAGGGAGTAGTGATTTGTGTTATTGCTGTAAGAGGTAGTGTCTGTTGGAGAGCATAGAATAGGTTGGATAGGGACCAGACATGAGGATAGTGAATAGAGGGAGAAGAGCATTAGTGACAGGAGAGTAAGGAGAATTATTTTAGATTAGGGATTATTACAGATTTAATCAGACAAACTACTTAAGTGAATAATTTGTGGAGAGTACTAATGTTTGTAGAAATGAAGGAAAGGGAGAGTAGTATGAAGATAGGGTGCTAGTATGATATTAATAGGAATATGTTTAGAGATGGAGTGTATGGATGAGGAGGGTGGTGCTAACCGAGGAAGGAAATGATGGGGGTGAAGTTGCCAGAAGAAGGGGTGGATGTGGTGTGGATAGGTCTAAGTGTAGAGGTAGTGGGGGTGGGAGAGATTAGGGGGCAGAGTAGGGGAGCGAAGTGAGCCCGCTGGGCAAACGAAGCAGGATGACACCTCAGAGAACAAGAACCAGCAGGTAAGTACCCAGAAACAAGTATTGGTGAGGCTAGAGCAAATCTATTTAAGGTGCTAGTTATAGGGTCAGTTAAGTATTAGGTGAAAAGTAGTAAGGTATGTAAGGGTGCATTTACAGCTTATAAAGAATATTAGCTTAAGGGCATTTGGTGGTACTCCTTAACTAAGCACAGTGGAATCAGAAACTGCTGCAAGTACAATTAGTAATTAAAATAAGCTGGGAGGGGGAAGGGTGGTCTGAACACTACACAGATTGCAAGTGTAACAAGTGCATTATATTAAACACAGCTGTTCAAGCCAAGTAACACTGCATACTGAAAAACATTTATACACACTTTCTTATTTATTAAGCGTTTTGGCAAGTTTGCAGAGAGCTTGCAGATGATTTTTGTTGCTTGAGTACCAAGTATTTAAAGTCATTTAGGGGAGTGCCTTGTACTTTAGAGCTGGGGGGGGGGGGTTGAAGCAGAACTAAGGGGAAAAAAAAAACAGGATGAAGCCGGTTAGATAAATATACTGAGTTATATTAAGCACAATAGTTTCTTTTAGTAGGACTAAGGTAGAGTTTGAGAGACTTAAAGTAGATACAGGGAAAAGGAAAAACATTCTACAGACTGAGTTACAGCTACAGCATTACGCATATTATAGTATTACTGCAGTAGAAGCCCTGAATCAACATCCTGTAAAATTAAATACTTTCAAGTAGCTAGCACGTAGTTCATATTCATGGCCGGCCTTAGGCATAGGCGAACTAGGCGACCGCCTAGGGCGCCGTAAAAGCTGACATCGTAAGGGGCGCAAATTGAGTTAACTTAAACTTTACTTCCGTAATTAAAAGCATGATTCACCAACCACTCATGGGCTCGCTTGTTCTACTACAGTTTTCGATTTATAATTTCCTGTACTCTAACAAAACTTGCTTTAATATCCAACGTGAGCACATTTACATGAATGATATAATAAGAAGACATATAAAAAGTCTAAACTTAGACTAATTCCTCTCACTATAAAATACAGGCTTTCCCAAGAAATCTTGCGATATGCGGAATGACTGCAGTTGCCTTGGTAACTCGTGCTCGACGTAAACTATCTGTAAAACTTGCACTCTGAGGGAAGAGGAGTACTTTTTGCCAGGTTATGTAATCCGTAGATTACATAGGGAGTTAAATGACCGTGTTTTATCCTATTCGTAAGCGTAATAGGAGTTAGAATGTATGAATCTCTGCGAAGAAACTGCTATAGAAGAGAAATGAAGAGTGCGAATTACGGCAGATGAATCAGAAGAGACGGCGCAGCATCACCTGAGGCCAGGAGAAGGTTGTATGCAAGGTGTGTAACAACAAGTACCATAATTGTTATACGTTTTGGTGTGCCATCATGTCTGATACCAAGTAATGGTCATGGAGTTTCGCGATTTTTGAAAAGTTAAGAATATTGGTGGTATTAATATACAATATTAGCAATTAATAGCGATGCCACCGTTGGGGGGGGTGGCATATAATAGTACAAGTACAGTATAGCGTAGCATAACTAAGGGGGACGCAGCATGGCATAGCTAACTAGCTCCAAAGAACGGAGAGATGAACTGAAAACTGAATTAAAGGAAAACAGCGTATTGTGAATGTAGCTACTGGCTTCATCAAGTTCTAGAATATTTTTAAATATTTGTTGTTGAGGAGTAGTAGTAGTAGTTTTTTTCTTTAGTTTGTACAACATCTTAATGCAAGAAATCTGGATAAAGCCTAAATAATGGAAGGCAAAGGTTAAATTCTGCTTTTATAGAGTTAAAACGTTGGTAGAATATCAGAATTTGTGTTAATGTGCATTTTATGAAGGATATGAAGTCTGAAACGCAAATGTATGCATTTAGAGACTTCACTCCTCCGTTATTTGTCAGAAAAAAACAGAAATTTGAAGATGAACAGATCAAAAATACCAGGAAAAAAATTTCGACAGTTGAGAGGTATAGTTTTTGCAATTTTAGTCTCTTACAGCACAGTACAGATGACAAATGATTAATATGAGCATAAAATAGTACTTGTATACAGTGTTATATATGATTACAAAACATGCATGTGAAAATAACAGTGAAACAAATGACGCCTGAAACCAGTAAAGCATAAGCAGGAGAGAGGCTTAGGAGGGATTTGGAAACGTAGATGAAGAGGAAGAGGAAGGAAGGAGAGTGAAGGTTAGAAAGGAAAATGGGATGGTGGTGTTTAGCACTATTACCCAGATGCTAGTAGCAGACCTTGCTCTATACCTCTAAACCTCTTAGAGTAAGAAACCTAGACAAAGCCAGAGATAATGGGGGGGGTGTGTGCAAAGGCTAAAAAATAAGGAAAATTTTTAAATATTGCTTTTACAAACTTAGAAAGTTGATAGAATAACAGATTTTGCATTGACATACATTTTCTGAATGTATGAATAGTCTGCAACCCATATATATGTAATTATTTTCTGAGTCCATTCCTCAATGATTTGCCAGAAATCACAATTTTATGAGAAACAGATCAGAAATATGAAGCAAAAATCTAGACATTCTGTAAAAATCTGTAAAGTTGAGAGGTATACTTTGCTGATATACAGCTGACAGCATAATTTATGCAGGCCCCCTTATCCCTGTCATATGTATTTTCTGAATATTCATTAGAAAAGTGATTGGTTAACAGAGTAGCTAATCAAAGTCACCATGTATTTAACAATACATTTTGTTGATGAAATTCATATAATGTTTAAGTTCTTTCCTCAAGAATTCTGGACAGAGGAAGAAAATTATAGTTTTTATTTTAATAGTTAATAAATTCTCTTAAAAAGAGCCCAGCAGGATTTGTATCAGCATGTATTGTTCTTCACAAGTACGTATGTCTCTCTAATGTAGCTCGTGGAACATCGAAATTACATTATTGCAAATAGGGATGTTGGCTTTCCCAAAAGGGAATAATTACACATTTTTTTGCATTTAGCTTCAGTCCGTGACTTTGGCACCAATCATTAGTCTGTGTTAATCCTTTTTGTAGTACCACTGGGGGACTCCGTGATTGCACCCAATTTGCAGTCATCGGTGAACTTGGTCAGATACAGGACATCCATGTTTGCCTAGACTTCTGAGAAATAAATTCTGAACAGTAAATGGCTCAGCACGGAACCCTGTGGTACGACACTTTTGCTAGATGTGAATTCACCCACTTTGACAGTATGTGTCCTGTTGGTGAGCCATTTGTCTACCCATCAGTGAAATAAGGGTTTATTCCCAATTAATTGAGTTTGTCTATAATACCTATATAATACATGCTCCCCCATGTTTGTGAGCATTATGTATAGAATATTTGAGCCCCTCTTTGATGTGCTGACTAGCTGTTCCAGGGCATTTGCACTGGCATGGTCCAAGAACCATGAAGAAAGCAGATTTGTGGTCATGTATTTTCCCCAGTTGATGGTAGGATAATTAAAATTGCCAGTGAGTATGGTGTTGGGCTACATGGTAATTGACGCCAGTAGGTCCAGGTATGCAGAATCCTTTTCCTGGTTCATTGTGGGGGACCTGTAGCTAGTGAAGATGTGGTAGGGGATTTTGCCTATTGTTAATTGGACTTGGAGTAGCTTGAGAGAGTCATAGAGGAGCCAGGTGCAAGACCATCTGTGGCAAAGCAGTGTGGTCCATCAACCATGTCCTCCCAGGCTGACAGATATTGGATCCCTTTGCACTGACACCAGAAGTTAAGCCAGTTGTTAAAATCAATCATTTTTTGTTGGTATTGTGGCATCCTCTTTGGTGATGGCAAAATGCAGCTCAAAGATAGGCTCATACCTGCCTGAGACACACAATCTAAGAGCTCAGGCATATCTGTATGCATATAGTTCAGTGAGGTATTATGTCTCAGGTCATGCACACCCACATGGACTATGTCGGAGTTATACTGGTACTTGTGGTAACTGCTTGAGTGACTTGACTGATCCTGGCATCTGATAAGCAGCTAACTGTAACCTTGTCCTCACCCAGCCTGGTGAGGGGGGACATCCGTGTGCAGGTTGTTTACTTGTAACCAAATGACTGACCAGGAGAAGAATATTTGTTATGAAAGGGAAATGTTTTGATAGCAATTTATTTACAGCTTTTTCTTCGGTGCTGAGAAGAATTAATTGTGAAGAAACTGTGTGTAGCATTCCTGGCTGGCAACTTGTTTCCTGCCCAGATGTTTAGGGAATGCAGTCCATCAGTTAATGGATCACACCAGTAGTTTGTTCTGTAGCATTTAATAATTATTCATTCACATTTGATTTATTGTTAAACTACTGTTTTAAGCATGAGGCCGATAGAAGTTTTAACATTTCACACAGATGCTTTTTAAAAATGTTTTAAATGTTAGCATTTATATTTTTAACTTGGATGTGCATTATGGTTGTATAGCAAGTAGTATAAAGGCTAAGTGGCCAAGGTCACACTTTTGACTGGTCTGTGACAGGGAAGTTGAGGTTTAGTGGAGAGAGTGAATTCTTTGGACTGCTGAGCTGGGGTGGGGAACCTAATGCATGTGAAATAAGTGGGCCAGAGTGATATATTTTCTAGGGGGCATAACAGTGTTATGAAAAAAAGAGATCACTAGAAGTATGAGTAAATTTCCTTCCTCTTCCTTACAGTTTTCTAGAGGTGGAATCTTGTAATATAGTGATTCATTTCTGTTACATGCTGTGGAAAATAAGTTTAGCTAGTACAGTCATGAGTTAACGGGTTACATGAGACTTAGCTTGGATTCTGCTGTCACTGGTATATCATTTATATATTTGTTATGTAGAATGTGTATGCAAAAAGTGTGGTCCAGTCAGGTATGGTAGTTCTATTTTTGAGGCAGAAAGGACTGTAGAAGAATTTCAAGCGGCAGTATTTAAAACAGTGAATTTTGCTCTAAAGCAGACTGTTTAAAAAGTTTCCACTTTTCGTGTAGCATGTACTATTTTGTTACTACTTTATTTTTTTGACTAGTAACTGAAAATGTTAAACTGATGTGTATCTCTCTTTTTTTTCCATTATACATATGAGTGCATAATATAACAGTTCTAGGCAAAATCTACAATTTGGAATTAAAATGCATGTTGACCCCAATCTTCCTGCTCACGTTTCAGGTCTGTTTTAATCGGTAATTGTATGCTGAATGTATGACCAAACTAAGGACACTGCAATGTTTGATTTAGTTTTATGTGCTTTAATACAAAACTTATGCCTTTTACCTGATACCTCAAGTCACTGCCAAATTAGTTGGTAACTTTTATTCTCAGTGTTAGAAATGCTTTGCTGGTCTGCAAAAGATACATGCAGTTGGATGGATCTTGTAGTTGCGTTTGATTGAGTTAGCCATACAGTCTTGTATCAGACTTGAAATTGGTACTTGTACTTGCTAAATGAAGTGAGACTTAATGAAAAGTGTGTTTTAATTTCTGCGCTATGATTTTGATTCCAGAGTATGGAATTACTGAATTTTCACATGCTGTAACACAGAATGCAAAGCAGTCCATCATATGGATGGATGTATAGGTACCGCAGTTTGCTTTCACTTCATCCCCATTTCCTTTCATCAATGGTTAATCCTTTTCAGTGTTTCCTACACTGCTTGGGCACCAGAGGTGTATCTAGAGGTGATTTTTGTTTTAAAACCTTTGTTTACACATGGTCTGACTTGGAATGAGACCAACTTTCAGTTGCCTGGGAGAAATGCTCCAGATGCATGTCTGACATATAGCTAGAGATAGAGAGGCATTGAGATTTATGTTGGTGTTCTTTTGGGTGCATTCACTGTCAATATTATGGAAGTCTGTATTGCAAGCAGTTATGATATATTCTTTTTAAATGCACCTTGCAAAAAAGTTAATACAGTCTTTCATGACTGTAGAGAAACTCTACACTAGCAACAGATCAAGCAGGTTTATTAAGGAGCATTCAGCCTTCAATTGCAGTCTTAAGGTGTCACAGTAGGACTGTTTTTTCATGCATTTAAACATTGAAAGAACTGGAGTGGGGTGTGTGGGAGTGGCCAATATGTGGGTGTAGTGCAAATAGGGGTGTGGCTTGAATATGGTGTGGGTGGGGCTTAAGGGGCGCCAGAGCAGTACTTCGCCTAGGGTGCCATTTCAGCTAAGGCCGGCCCTGTTCATATTAGAACTAAAACTGCTTACAAAGTACATTGGATTCATTTCCTGTAAAATGAAATGCCATCTCAGAACTATCACATAGCTCATGTAGAAACTTGAACTAAAGTACAAAATGCAACAGTATGCTGAATCCAAGCCACTGCTCCAGCACTATGTACAATATACTATGCCTGCAGTTAACAAAGACTTAACTTTTTGTTAAATGAGAAGCTTACACTAAGCCATCACTTAGTACCCTCTCTTTTGGCTTCTCCCTTTAGGGGTTGCCACAGTAGATCACAGGTCCACAGATTGATTGACAGTGAAGTTTTTACTGCTTCGAGCTGCCAGCATGGTGCTCAACCTTTACAGGAGGCACGCACACACACCTATCTCCATGTCTTTAAAATTCACTCGACTGCAAGGACGACATGCAGACTCCATACAGAAGTTGTTCCAGCCGAAAATCGAACCGAACCTCTTGCTGTGAGGTGACAGTGCTAACCGCTGCACCACTGTGGCCAAAGCCATCACTTAGTATAGTTCTAAAAAAAACAAACACAAGTAATAAAAATTTAAAAAAAAGTACTTGCTTATTTAGCTCATTCCCTCCAGTACAGCTCTTTTGATTATGTACCTTTAACTCCTAGTGGGCGTGGCTTGAGTCTTTAAAAAATAAAGTTATCACCTTACAATTCTAACAAATACTCGTTTACATAGGTCAAATTTCAATACAATTGTCGTTGCCATCATGTATGCTTCAAGATAAAATATTCTAATACCTCGTATAGTTCATGGTTTTAGAATTATTAATGCAAATATGAACAAGCAATATTTGACGCCTAGAGGAGCAGTAGGAGGTAACTGCAGATGCACCTGGAGACGTTACTCGGATGTAATGAGCTATCGCAGGAAAAGACTAATGGGGAGATCAGAGTGAAAGTGAAAGTGGAACAAAAAATGGTGCCAGGTAAGAACATTTCTTTCCTCTCATACCTCCAACATTTGTTGTCTACCCGAGGAAAAATTATCTGGAGTAATCTTGGGGTGTAAAAATATCACTGTAAACATTTCCAAGCAAAAATCCTAAGTCTTCTAGATTTTGTTGCATATTTGGAAGACCTACATATATCCTCCTATTGTTTCTTTGTGAATTGCAATCCAGTGAAGTATAAAGCCACCAAAAGAGAATCCATATTAGACTGGATACTCACTAACCAACCCAACACTGCCCACCAAAGTGATGCAGTATCTAATTCTGTCAGTGACCATAACCTAACCTTTCTACTTCAACATAAACTTTGTAACAATGTACCCTTTCCTTCTACAAGCCCATTCCTACAAAAGCTTCCCCTTAGACCTATTCACAGACACATTAAAATCCTGCAACTGGGCTCCAACCAAAACTCTACCCCTAGACAATGCAGTTGAGTACTTTAATTCCACATTCCTAACAATCCTAAACCATCTAGCCTCTATAAAAACGCTTAGAGCATGTCATAATTGTGCCCCCTGGTTACTTAAAACCACAAAGGCCTTATTAAAACAAAGGGACAAAGCATGGAAATCCTGGAAACAACTTAAAACATCCACAACTAGACAAACCTACCTCGAACTTAGAAATAAGGCAAAAAAGCAGGTTAGGCTAGACAAACAAAATCACTACTTAACCCTATCAAATAAATATAGTAACAAGCCACAGAAATTCTGGGCTGCAGTGAATGGTATCCTCCAACCTAGAAAAACCACCACCAAACACAGAAGGTGCCAATCTTGACATAGCATCCAGCTTTAACAACTATTATAGTTCCACCATCCTAAAACTAATAAGTGATACTAACCCCACTATCCCCCTTCCAACCATCAAAGCCAAACTAAATTCCACCCCCTTCTCACTTAAACCAGTATCTACATCAGTGATCCAAAAACTCCTTGCCAAACTCAAACCAACCACCCTTGCTGTTGACAACCTCCTGGGCAAATTCCTCCAGCTTGCATCTACATCTAGGGCCATAGCCTACCCAATCTCAGTACTGATAAATAGATCCATCAACGAGCGCTATGTTCCATCATTATGGAAAACCTCATACATCAGACCTCTTCACACAGTCTCCACTGACCTATCCAACTACTACCCCATTGCAATCCTTTCACCCCTATCAAAAATCCTAGAAAGATGCATCCAGCACCAAATCCTGTCCCATCTACTCTCTAACAACCTACTCTCCCAAACTCAACACGGATTTCGACCTGGCCATAGCACCACCACTGCCTTCATTAACTTCATCAATACCGTAAACACATACAGAAACCAAGGGCAATTTGTGTCTGCCATCTTCCTAGATCTATCAAAAGCATTCGATACAGTTTCACACAATAAACTACTATCCTCCCTCTCCAGACTTAACCTTGATAATGCTACATTACAGTGGTTCTGTAGCTACCTAGGCAACCGCTCTTAATCTGTCAAATGGCACAACTCCCTATCCTCCCCACTCCCAGTCAGATGTGGCATACCTCAGGGTTCCATACTTGGTCCCCTTCTATTCAGTGTCTTTACAAACCAACTCCACTTAGCAACCACAAAGTCCGACATTATCCAATATGCAGATGACGCTACCCTGATCTGCTCTGCATCCAATTTCCAACTGCTACAAACCCAAGCTCAAGAATCCTTCTCAGAAATAGAAAACTGGCTAAATAATTCACAGCTAATACTGAACCCCCAAAGAACACTACTAATGCTATTCAACCCAACAAAGACCTTTGACCCCACCTTCTCCATTCTTTTGGCCAATAAGACCCCCATAACTCCTATTTCCAAGGCCAAACTACTAGGACTTACAATTGACCACCAACTTAATTCAATAAACACATATCCCTAACCATCTCCAAAGTCCAGATAAAGCTAGGCTGCCTTTATCGTAGCAAGGAATTCCTGACTCCTGATTCCAGAACTGCCATAGCCAGAACTCCTATCAACCTACTCTGTGCATCCCCAGTATTAATAAATCTAAATAAAACCAACCTTAGCAAACTCTCAACGTGTTAAAACAAAATAGCTAGGTTTGCAACCAGTGCTAAATCACTCTCTCACCACTGCCAATCCCTACATAAACTACACTGGTTAGAGTTCCCTCACCTACTTCAATAGCATCAGCTCAATTTAGCCCATCAAATGCTGTACCATCATGACAAAACTCCTGCCCTAACAGGCTTACTAAACTTCTGTAGTACCAACAGGGAACTTTGATCGAGTAACAAAGCCCTAGTAGAAGTCATCCCATGTAAAAATAGCTCAGGAAATCTCTTTTCCCTTATTCATTTGCAAAAATGTGGAACACACTACTCTCACACCTCAGGCTACAAAACCACTCATCACATTCAAAAAACTCCTTAAATCACAACTCTATGAAAACCAACTATGTAACTGCAATGACCCTCCCTGAACCCACCTCTACTACACTATTATCCATAACACCCCCTATAGAACATGTTTCCATGGTCTTGTACTCTACCCTGCACATTGAACTGAATGTAATTATCTATCATACTTTTTTCTTCTATGAAGCTTATTATATATACTCTCCTATATATATATTGTAACCATTTTTTTTCTTCTAAATATCATGTTATATTTTTTAAACTTTGGTTAAACATTGTAATTACTGTGTAACCTTGTGGAGTTTTTCTCCCCAGGACTCAGCTGAAAAAGGTCACCTGGTGTCCAGTCAGACAATCCTGGCACACAAATGTTAATAAAAATAAATAAATCTCCCTTCCCAATGCTTTCTAACCTCCTCTGATTTACTCTCTATTTTTGTCTTGGTTTATATCAGTGCGTGATCTGAGCTAGTCATTGGATGTGTGTCAAACCTATCAATTAAATGTGCTTGCCACTCTGAAATATAATTTAGATCTAGTCTGTCCTAGTTATTGCACCATTAGGGAATAATATGCAAATCCTACCCAGTTTCCTATTACTGAATTTGCACCTTTAGTGCCAAATGTTTTCATAAATTTCTTTTGAAATGTTATATTTTCCCTTCTAAGTCACCCTGATTCAGCTTTATTATTGCAAATTAAGTTCCCAGCTTTATTATTGCAAATTAAGTTCCATTTCCCACCTATAAGTAAAATTCCCTGATGAAAGCTGATTATTCCTCAGTTTTCTGAAGCTTCATAGTAGCAGTTTTTGGTGGAATATAAATACAGGCCGTCATAGTCTTACTTCCTTGCCAGTGGCGCATTACTACCACAGCTCTACCATTATTATCTTTTTTTTCATGTTCCGTCACTATTAGAGCTTCTCAACCAGTCAGAATTACTTTCCTTTGTCCCTGATACTCTGCTGAATAGCCATCCTGAGTTCTTTTCTTTGTCAAATTCACATGCTCTTTGCATTCCAGATGTCTCTTCCAGTATTGCTATTTGCACTCTGCATTTCTTAATATAATTCAGTGCTCTTTTCATTTTGTCTGTACTTTTAAGGCCGTTTACATTCCGTATATGGATGGAATGGCAATTGTTAAAAAGCTATTAATATATATTTTTTAATTTATATTTCTAGCATTTGTCTTGCAATCTCCATTTGAATGTATGACATTTTCAAGACGTTTTGCTTTAATGAAAATCCAAAAAAAAATATTAGATACATGTACAAAACGCCCCTTCCCCTTTTTAAATTAGAGCACACACACACAGCTATGTATATTTTCAACACACAATGTGTAACCCTCCAAATAAGAACAGTTGCTGCAAATTGACAGCTGCACTCAAAGGCATACATAATCTAAAAAAAATGCTTAAGTGCATGTTAGAGCCGGTGTTTCTGCTTACACTGATTGCTGCCTGTTCTTTTTAAATCTCTGTTCCCCTCTCAGATATGAATTGCATCTTGCATGCTTTCAGAAAATATTAAGTTTTAGCCCTAACAAAAAGTGCACTGGCTACCTTTAAAACAAAATTGTGCACTGCTGTATTGAATACATTTAATATATAAGGTTGTTGAGAAGGCTACTGTGTATTTGATGTTCTTCATCTCACATTGCTGCAGTCCTTACACTTGGGGTAGTCCGCTGTCCTCGGTCGGCCCGAATATCAAAGTATAAGGCTGACGTCGGTCAAGGCGCATTTGACTGACATCAGGACGTCAGGGTACAAATGCGCATGACCGACGTCATATCCTCAGTCTTTTTTGCCGCATGGTCCGATGCAGAAGCAGCATTGCAAGTGCCGGTTGGCGTTCTGAAATTTTTCGATTTCGGAGTTTCAGACCGAGTCAAAGTTGGCTAAGTACCCCGTTGGGGAATATTTTAGTTTTTTCTTGCCTCAGTGGTTTACCGGATGTCAGAAAAAGTGAGTAATTGTATTTCTTGTGGGAAACAGATACCGCATAGAGGCTATCATACTTTGTGTATTCCTTGTTTAGGGCCTGAGCACGACGTTGTTGGGTGTCGCTCTTGTGCTAGCTTCAATAAGCGCACTATAAAGAGAAGGTTAGATTGTGCCAGGTTAGTCTTCGGGAAGCGGTGCAATTATAAAATGCCGTCAGATGCTCCGACGCCCGCTTCTTCGAAGAAGCGCAAGGACAAAGCAGTTAAGCCTAGGCTAGAAGAACCGTCCGTACCGGACGCCGGTTCTTTAGAGGTGTCGGTGGAGCCGGTGGTTCCACCGGAGGTTTCTTTGGGATCCCAGGGAGAGACTTTGTTATTGCAGGATGTGGCCTCTCAGGAGGCAGGTCAGGCTGAAGGGGCTTCTCAGGTTACTATACTCCCCTCCCTTCCTAGGGTGGTTAGGCCCTCTCCTTCTGTTTCCAAGGCTTCTCCCAGAGGCAGGCCAGGTTTAGCTTCAGTTGGTGTCACCCCTAGTTCTTCAGGAACTGTGCCCAAGAAGCATATGCTTAATATGGCAGAAGATTTGATTACTTTGATTAGGGTTCTTTGCCCTCCTGATAAGAGACCTAGGGTGGAGCCTGAGCTAGGAGTTTTGAGCAGGCTTGGATGTTTCAGAGTCTTCGGCTGAAGACTTGCAGGAGTATTCTCCTTATTCTGATTCTGATGTGGATGATTCTACTCCTTCTGCTTCTCCTCCTGAGGATTTTTCTTTTTCAGAAACTCTTCATTCCATGAGGGAGCATTTTAAGTGGGAAGGTCAGGACTTCTCTGATTCCAGGAAAAGGCTTAGGGAATTTTTTTTTACCCCAGCATAGGCCTTTGGCTATACCTCCTGTTTTGGATGTGGTGGAAGATTTACAGAGGCTTCTCTTAATCCTGATTCTTTGCCTCCTGCTCCTGTTAAACCGGATAGGTATTACAGGGTGCCTGAAGTTCACAAGTATCTTTTTAAGAGTCCTAGGGCAGACCCAGAAACTGTTAGTCAGGGGCCTAAAGGTGTTAAGGCTTCTGTTGTCAAGAATCCGGTTCCTACAGATAAAGAGGCCAGGGCTTTGGATAGATGGGGAAAGAAAGTTTATACTTCTTCCACTCTAGCTATGAGGGCTTTGAATTGCCAGTTCCACATGTTGAAATACCAAAACTATCTCCTTTCACAATTGAAGTCTAAGGTTGATGCTCTGGCGGAAGGTATTGATTGTAAAGAGTTACAAGATTTAGTACATGTTTCTGAACAGGTGGGTAAGCATTCTTTGCAATGTGGTTTTGATGCTGTACAGGCCTCGTCTAGGGTGGCTGCCACTGGGTCAGTTCTTCGCAGGCACGCCTGGCTGAGGGATCAGAATTTATCTGACCATGTTAAAACAAGGATTTTAGATGCTCCTTTACAATCTGATGTGTTGTTTGGTTCTCCTGTTGAGACAGTTTTAAAGAAAATGGAAGACAAGGCTAAGTCTATGCAGACTGTTAAACATTTTTTGCAGGTTCAGCCTCCAAAGTTTAGTAGAAATTGGCCTACTAAGGGGTGGTCGTATCCTTCTTATGATTCCCAGTCTAGGGGTAGATCTAGACGTGGTAGGGGCAGAGCTCAGGGCTCTTTCAGGCCTAGAACAGGGAGTTCTCCTGCACAGTCTTCGGGTGAGGGCAGGGGTCAGTCCTTTCGTAAACAGACCCAATGACCTACCTTTTCAGCTGCCAGAGCCTTCTCGTCTGGCAGCACCTTTGGGAGGAAGGTTGGCACTTTTCAAAGAAAATTGGATTTTAATTACCCAAGACAGATGGGTATTAGATATCATACACCACGGTTACAGGTTTTATTTCCATACCTTGCCTCCTTTCAAAGGCATGCCAGACGTTCCTCCTCAACAAAGAATAGAGGCTCACAAGCAAATTTCTCTGTTACTCCAAATAGGGGCCATTCAGCCGGTTCCTATGCCAGAAGTGGGCCTAGGATTTTATTCTCGCCTGTTCCTAGTACCAAAGAAAGGGAATACGTGGAGACCAATTTTGGACTTATCTATCCTCAACACTTATCTGGACATTCCCAAGTTCAAAATGTTGGCGTTACAGCAGCTTTTACCTCTGCTGGGCAAAGATCATTGGATGGTAACTTTGGATCTCAAGGAGGCTTATCTTCATGTTCCTATCAGACTGAGTTGCAGGAAGTATCTGCGTTTTCGAGCTGGGACTTCTCATTATCAGTTCTCTGCATTGCCCTTTGGCTTATCTACTGCGCCCAGAGTGTTCACGAAAGTTCTGGCTCCAGTGATAGCTTTCCTCAGGTTAAAAGGAATACAGATCTATCCTTATTTGGACGATTGCCTGATTCTGGCTCAAGGAAGGGACGAGCTTCTTCATCATTTGGATTATGTGATAGCAGTGCTAAGATGCCTGGGGTATTCTGTGAACGAAATAAAGTCCAGTCTAGTACCCTCTCAGGACATGTGCTTTCTGGGTGTGAGACTGAATACAGCATCCCAGATGGCCTTTTGACCCCGGACAAACAAAAGAATCTTTCCCTTTACTTTCATCAGTTGTCTCATCAGTCCAGGCTGACTGCAAGGACAGTCCTACAAGCCTTGGGGTTCATGGCATCTTGTATTCTGGTGCTTCCCAATGCCAAACTGCATATGAGGAAGCTACAATGGTATCTCAAAATGTATGGACACAGCACTGCCAGGATTTGGACACTGTCATTCAAATAATACCTTGCATTCAAAAGGAATTGTTGTGGTGGGCTCAGGAATGTCACCTAAACAAGGGACTCTCTGTGACCCGGCCAGAGGCGAGTCAGATTCTAACGACAGATGCCTCAGACAAAGCTTGGGAGCTCATCTGAATGGAAAGTGGATACAAGACAAGTGGCCTGCCAGACTACAACATCTACATATCAACTTGAAAGAGATGTTAGCAGTCCAGTTTGCATTAATAGCTTTCAAGGATTTACTTCTCCCAGGGCAGGTGTTGATTCTAACAGACAACACAACTGTCATGTGGTACATCAACAAGCAAGGCGGAACACATTCTTATCCTCTATGCAGGCAAGCAATGATTTTGTGGGAGACTGCTCTCAGTTTACAGCTAAATCTTCAGGCAAGGTTTCTGCCGGAGCACAGAACTCCTTAGCAGATGTGTTGAGCAGACAAATTATGGATCCCCACGAGTGGAAATTGGATCCTCATGTATTTCAGAAATTGACAGTGTCATGGGGAACTCCAGACATAGATCTGTTCGCTTCTCCACTAAACCACCAGCTGCCAAAGTTTTGCAAAAAAGGTTTCATCCCACAGCTTGGAAAGTGGATGCTCTTTCTTTCAATTGGAGCAATCTTCATGTGTATGCCTTTCCGCCTCTGCCTCTCCTCCCAAAGGTACTACTAAAGGCCAGACAAGACAAGCCAAGGATGATTTTGATAGCTCCAGATTGGCCTCGACAGCATTGGTACCCATTACTGAGAAGTCTGGTACGGAAGCCTCCATGGCCTTTGCCTTCGATTCCACACCTGTTGTCTCAGGACGACAGTCATTTGCTCAATGTCAAGCTTCACTCTCTGCACCTAACAGCCTGGCATATTCTGTTTTGAACCATAGTGGGCCTCCACTTCCACAGCAAGTTTTGAATGTTATTTTGGAAGCTAGAAGGCCTAGTACAAGGAAAGTGTACGCAGATAAATGGAAGAGATTTTTATTTTGGAGTGCAGCAAAGGATTTTGATGTTTCTCAGCCTAATTTAAGTGTGGCTCTTCAATATCTTACTGAGTTACTGGACAAAGGTTTGTCCTTCTCTTCTATTAAGGTTCATGCTGCAGCAATTTCGGCTCACTATGATTGTGACCCACCATTGTTTTCTCATCCTTTGTTCAAGCAATTTCTTAGGGGGGCAAAGACTATAAGACCCCCACGAAGAGCTCCTACTCCTACTTGGGATCTCAATTTTGTGTTGGAGAAACTCACTCTACAACCGTTTGAGCCTGCAGCTAC
Organism: Protopterus annectens; assembly: GCF_019279795.1. Taxonomy (NCBI): domain Eukaryota; kingdom Metazoa; phylum Chordata; order Ceratodontiformes; family Protopteridae; genus Protopterus; species Protopterus annectens. The sequence continues at coordinate 1,163,674,991 of NC_056748.1, read as the reverse complement.
TACTGAATTAAAGTTTTTATCATGGAAGACTGCTTTTTTGTTGGCTATTACCTCTGCAAGAAGGGTTTCTGAGTTGCAGGCCCTTATGGCGGTTGAGCCTTTCTTAATTTTCCATAAGGATAGGGTATCTTTACGTACTAATCCTTCCTTTATGCCTAAAGTGGTTTCTAGTGTGGCTTTAAACCAAACTATTCATTTGCCTACTTTTTATGCAAATCCCCAAAATAAAGGGGAAAAGATTTTGCACACTTTAGATGTACACAGGCAGTTGCGATATTATTTGGACAGAACTAAAGGGTTCAGGCAGTCTCAGCAGTTATTTGTTTCTTTTGCTTTGAGTTCTCAGGGCAAGCCTGTGTCAAAACAAACTATTTCTAAGTGGATTGGGTTTTGCATTGCTTTCTGTTATTCCCATCATGGCAAAGAGATTCCAGCTGGGATTAGGCCTCATTCCACTAGGGCTACTGCCACTTCAACAGCTTTTTTGAGGGGGGTGGCAACTAAGGACATTTTGGAGGCAGCTACTTGGAGTTCAGTGCATACTTTCTCTAGGCATTATCACCTACCACTTTACTCTAAATCCAGGGCTGGTTTTGCCACTGCTGTTTTGCAGGGCATTTTGGCAGCTCCTGCTTCCTTATAGTTTGGCCATCCTCCCTTACCTCTGCTTTGGGATTCTACCCAAGTGTAAGGACTGCAGCAATGTGAGATGAAGAACATAGTACAGTTTTGTACCTACCATAAATGTAGATGTTCAAGATCCACATTGCTGCAGTCCAATTTACCCTCCCTCCTTCCCCTCTGTAGTTAGAGGCGGTTGTGTGGCTTGGGTTGTCAATAGGGTGTATATTGTATATATTGTACATATTTTTAGTGCTAGGATGGTTGGTTGTTTGTTTGCTGTCTTTTGGTTTTGACCTTTATTTTTAGGGTCTTCTGACATCTGGGGCAAGAAAAGACTGAGGATATGACGTCGGTCATGCGCATTTGTACCCTGACGTCCTGATGTCAGTCAAATGCGCCTTGACCGACGTCAGCCTTATACTTTGATATTCGGGCCGACCGAGGACAGCGGACTACCCCAAGTGTAAGGACTGCAGCAATGTGGATCTTCGAACATCTACATTTATGGTAGGTACAAAACTGTACTTTCATTTCCCATAATTTCATCTTTATTTTACATTGAACTCTGCCGTTGTACATTTAAATTTTGCATTTCCCTCAACAAATAATGTGTGGGACTCTCAAGATTAATTCCTTGACCCTGCAAATAACTTGACTCCAGGTAAACGTAGTCAGAAATGAGGGGAACAAAATCTAACAGTAAATTTCTCACATACTTTTTAGAGGAATTTTTCTCTGCCAGCATGGATTACGAGAGATGCAGAGAAATCTGTAGTTTACCTTGTCAGATACTGATGACTATGTTAGGCAATTAGTCGTGCTGATGTTTGAATATCAGCAGCTGCTATAAAAACAAGATAGAGAGCTGTGAAACTGTTTTCCCCTGTCTTTATTGCAGAGAAAACGTTTCCCTGCATTTAGTTGATAGGGTTGTCATCTCTCTTTCATTTTGCTGTGCTGTCCAGATTTGGGCAGATGTTTGTCATTTTGATCATTGCTACAATAACTTTAGCTATATGACGTATAGCCCTCCAAAAATATAACATACAGCCAGCTTTTAAAACTTCAGGACACCTTCCACACTGTCAAACCATTTGAGCGAAAAGCTTTTCAGAGCTTTCCTGCTGTTGAAGAGACTGTTCCTGTGTTGGTTTTCGTGGATCAACAATTTGCATGTGGCATTCGTTTGCTTTTGCAGAAAAGTTCCCTTTGAGGAAAAACCTTCCATATTTACAAAAAAAAAAATTTTAGTTTACTTTTCTGCTTAAGAAAATTTATCTAGGAGTTTATATTTAAATGGACTGTCACAAGACTTGACTGTACTTTTAAATTGAAGCGCTTTATTTTCATGTTAGTTTAAAAGTAGATCTGAAGTTGTTTTCATTTGATCTTCATCCTGTGGGAATACAGATCCAGTACAGATCCGACTGCCACATTTTCCAGCATTGGATCCAAGCTCCAATGCCACTGTCTCCCTCCTCCCCCCAGTTCTTGTTTGCTGCATGTCTAGATAGCAGAGTGATCCGTCAGCTCCAAGTTTCCATAGTGGTGAGTGAACGTTTTTGACTTCTTTCATCTCTCTTTAACTTTCCTTGCATCTCTCTTCTTAATTCTTTTCCCCAGCTGTATCCCTTTTCATGCTCAGGCATCTGTTCTCTATATATTTAAAAAAAAAAAAAAAAAAAAAGTCTCTCACTTCCTGTTTTCCTGGTTTGTGACAGTGTGTATGTTTGGGTTTCTTTTCTGTTGCCAAGGCTAATAACCCTAAACTAGGCTTTAGAAAATGTGCTGATTGTGGCCATAAGCTACCACGTTCTGAAGGCCCCACACTGTGTGTTATATGTCTGGAGTCCTTCACCTGGGCACACTGCGTGGGCTTCAACCCCCACGCAGTGATCGACAGGAGGAACAGACGTATTCTCCGAGGCCTCCTTTCCCCTCCTCCTTCTGAGGCCTCTACTTCATCTTCCTCTACCCCGGCCTCTGGGACTCAACTTCCCATCAAGAAAGCCTGGGACGGAGCGAAGCACCGCCATAAGGAGCAGGATAGGCCTAGAAAGCGGTTCCCTGACAGGGCTTATTCAGCCGAGCCCCTGGCCAAGTCCCAGCTGGATCCCAGCCCAGGTTCCCTTCAGCTACAGTCGCCTTGCTTCTCGGCGGAAACGGAGGTCTCTTGGGCCCAATCCCCCTTTTTGGCCTCTCCCCAGCACCACTCCAGGCCCATTTCGGTGGAATCGTCCATCCGGTCCACCTGTAGTCTTTCTGAAGCCAAGGTGGACAGGATGATGCGGAGATTCATCCGGACCCCAGAACAGATTGGAGTCTTGCCTGCTCCCTCCCCCTCTGGCGCTGGGAGCATGCAGCCCACCTTTCTTCCTATTGCTCCTTCTCCAATTCGCTCCCTGGGTTCGGAGTCTTCAGTTCCAAGGTTTCCCGGCATTAAGAGGTCAGTGCCGGTGGTTCCAGGTACCTCGATGGTGACCATTGCCCTGAGTGGCTTGGCTCCGACCTGTTCAGAGCCGTCCAACTTTCGGAGCTGTAGTCTTGGTGATGGACCCAAGGGGATGGCATTGGCTTCAAAGTTTTCGGAGTCTGCCCTTCCACTTGGAGTCTCAGCACCTGGAGGCTCGGATCCAGCTCTCCAGTCGACACAGAGGATGACTGATCCAGTGCATCTCCTCTCAGCTTTGGAGATTCGTTCACCTTCTGCTTTTGATGTGGTGGAGAGGGCTCTCTAGGCTCTCTCAAGACCCTTGATGTTATATCTTCCTCAGAGTCTGTCCTGGTTCCCTCGGTTTCTGATCTGGAGTCCGCCATCCTGCCCCCTCAGGGCCAGCCTGCCCGGGAACTACCTGAAGTTTCCGAGTCCTCCCCAGAGAAGCCCCCCTGAGGAGCTCCCTCGGAAATGTACATGCAAAAGGAGGCACTTGGACTCCCCTCCAGACTCCCTCACAGAAGACACCGACTTGGAGGAAAGGGAATGGTCCCCCTCCATCACCCTCCCGATGATGTCTCCGAAGGAGACATCATGGAACTCCTACACCAGCGTGGGGGGTCGTCTGTCCCAAAACCCAACCCAGATGAGTCAATGTTCCTGTAGACATTTGGCACAGGACCCTCTACCTCCTGGGTGTTCCCTCCTGCTGATCCTCTCATGGACTTGATTTCATCCAGGGCATGGAGGAAACCGGACGGTGGAGCCTATTCCCAAGTGCCCTGACAAGCTTTTCAGTGCCCCATTGGACATCAACACTGGTCTAAAGGAGCCCCGGTAGATGCCAGGGTGGTTGTGGCAGCCAGCAGGAAAGAACTTGGTCAGGAGAGCTCTATGGTCCATCCACTGGACAGAGAGTCAGTGGCCGTGGACCATTTCAGGAAGCGGGCTTATGCTTCAGCCACGTTTGCCTTGTGTGCGCTGAATTGCATGGCACATGTCATTAGACTGCAGCTTGACTTGGTTAAGGAGTCTCTAAGTCTGCCCTGGGGTCCATGGTTACAGAGGAGGAGGTATTCTCCCCCTGTATGGCCACCCTAACTTTGATATCCAACACTTCCATGAGGCTTCTGTCTCATGCTACTGAATGTACATCTAGGGTGGCCAGCACAGGCGTTGCCATCAGGAGTCACGCTTGGCTCTGGCTTTGTGTATTCTCCGAGACCTTCAAGGTGTCATTTGCAAATGCCCCCTTTGATGGTTTCACTCTCTTTGGTAAGACCATTCCCGACACCCTAGTCCAGAGTGCAAAAGACGGGAAGACCATGTCTGCTGTCGGGATTTGCTTCTCAACCCTGCAACGATCCTTTTCCCAGAATCAGCGTGGGGTGAAGAAGTTGTTCCGAAAGTGTCAGGGCCTTTCCCACGATGCTCAGGACTCGCCTTCTCCTAGAGGCAGAGGGGGAGATATGATAGACGCTGTACTCGTGGCAGAGGGAGTTTAAGGAACTAAGGGTCACGGGATTCTTTCCCAGACAAACCTTAGCAGCAGCCCTGAAGGTTTGCCTGACTACTAGTCTCTGGTGGAGGTTGGGGGACGTCTCTTTCTGCAGCCAGTGGCCTGGGAGTCCATCACAGACGATCGTTGGATGTTGCAGATCATATCCAGATGATACTCCGTTCCCTTTCTTCAACCCCCAGTCCCTTCCAAACACCTCCCAGACCTCCCACCAGCACCACAGGAGGAGGCAACAATGGAGATTTCCAAGCTGTTTGAAAAGCAAGTCATCCAGCCCATCCCCCGACTAATCCGGATCAGGCATCTATTCTAGGTTCTTTTTGGTGCCAAAGAAAATGGGGGACTTAAAACCCATCCTCGATTTTCAACCCTGAACTTGTCAGTTGCCAAGACCAAATTCCAGATGGTCACTCTCCAATCCATTCTGCCCTTTCTGCAGATAAATGACTGGATGTGCTTGGTGGACATCCAAGAAGCATACCATCACATCAAGATGGACAGGCACTCTCAGAGGTTCCTAAATTTCTGGCTGAGAGCCAGTCATCAGTTCAGAACACTCCCCTTTGGTCTCACCACTGCCTCCAGGGTGTTTACCAAAACAGTGGCCGCTCACCTGCGGCTGCAGGGGTTCCAGGTCTTCCCCTACCTGGATGATTGGCTCCTTTCCACTCCCTCCAGGCATCAAATCTGTCAAGCCAGGGATCTTCTTCTCAAGACCACCCACCAGCTAGGTATAACCATAAATCTCAACAAGTCCCAATGGGATCCAGTACAAGTTCTCTACTTTACTGGGGCTCAATTAAATACCACTCAGGGTGTTTCTAACTGTGATACTCAAAGCAACAAAAAACAAACTCTTCAAAGATACACCACAAAATAAGCAGTCAGAGGGTGAAACAGCAAAAGCAGTTTTAATCCATCATTTCTGTCCTGGTACCTCGGCAGTTTGCCTTCAGTGGAACACATTTAGACACTTTCACATACTCTTTTTATACATACATCAATTAAACAATAAATCAATAATTAAATCAATTCAATAGTTCATCTAACATTTTTAACCCTATCCACACTGTGACTGAAATCCAACATGTATAACCATGAAAATTCTCTATTTTATCACAATTTAAATACAATTTTAAATATTACATCAATTTAATTTACTTTAATTTAACTTAACTGATCCATGTCTTATAAATTTCAAAAAAATAGTAACATATAACTTACATATTAATATACATAATTAAATATGAAATAAATATATTATAAGATTCAAAATAGCTTCACCAAGATTTTTCATCCATTTTCTAAATTCATTCCAACAGGAAATAATGTGTGATACCCTATAATCATCCTCTGTTCAAGCTTATTCAAAGCAGTTTTAAAATTTCCTATGCACAAATGAGGTCTGGCAAGTGCATTGAATCTGAAACCTTCAATATTACCTTTGTGTGTATTGCAAAAGTGAGTGGCTACTGGACTCTCCATATTGCCCCTCCTAATGTCACTCAAATGCTCCAAAATGCGAACCTTAACCTTCCTGGTGGTCTGACCAATGTACCACATAGGCGGGGTACAGTCACATCCCAAAATGTATACTACACCAAAAGACGTGCAATCGAATCTCTCAAACGCCATATATTTCTTTCCATTTATTTTAACCCCATGCATGTTTTTAATTTTGTCACAAACTGAGCATCGGCCGCAACTATGCATCCCAACATTACCATCAACCAAGGATTAAAATTTTTTGTTTAATATTTCCTTTAAATTTGGATACCTTTTATAAGAGAAAGTAATATGCTTTGGAAATAAATGACCAACTGTTAAATCTTCACATACAACATGCCACAATCCTCTTATAATTTTCTCCATGGTATCAGAAAAAATAGAATACCTCGACACAAAAAATATCTTATCCAATTCAAATTTGAAGTCAAAATTATGACTATTCACATATCTATTTGTCTTTAATGTTTGAGTTCCACACAATTTCCTTTTTACATCTAAAAGCTGATTATGATCATATCCTCGAGACAAAAGTCTATCTAAGGTTCCATCACAAACTTTTTCCCAAAGCCTTTTATCTGAAGTATTTCTCAAATTCCTTTTAAACTCCCCTTCTGGTTAAGCCTTGATTAAATGAGGAGGATGCATGCTGCTGGCATGCAGAAAAGTATTAACTGATGTAGGTTTCCTAAAAGGTTTGTATTGAACCAAACCATCATTTCCTACATAAAATTCTACATCAAGGAAAGGAATACTGGACCGTGATATATGTGCTTCAAATTCCAACCCATGATAATTTTTATTCAAATCAACCAAAAATTGATCAAACAAAGATATCTCACCCTTACAAACAAAAATTAAATCATCTATGTAACGTCTAAAAAATACTACATTATTAACAAAAAAGGCTTTCTGGAACATGAATTCTTTCTCAAATTCACCCATGTAAATTACCGCATACGTGGGTGCAAATGCTGCACCCATAGCAGTTCCTTTTGTCTGCAAAAAGAAATCTTTTTTCCACAAAAAATAATTGTGCGTCAAACTAAATTCTAATAAACTTAACAAGAACATTGTGCGTGGTCCTTCGCCCATCATCCTATGCATTGCTTCTAAACCCCATCTTTTGTTGATGTTAGTATATAACGATGCAACATCAACTGTTGCCCAATAATAATCTTTCTCCCATTTTAACTCATTAAAGCTAAACAAACATCTTGGGTATTTCTCACATGGGAGCACACTTTGGGAAGAAACTTTTTAAGATGAAAATCCAAAAAACGATTAACCCTCTCAACATAAGAACCAATTCCTGAAATAATGGGCCTTCCTGGTGGGTTAGTAACATTATTGTGGATCTTAGGAATGATATAAATATATGGGTGACGAGGTTCCCTTACCAAAAGTTTTTTCACATCTTTTCCTGTGAAAAATCCTAACCTTTCACCTCTTTCCAATAGTTCAGTAAGTTCATCAGAATAAGATGACAAAGGATTATTATTTAATTTTACATAGGTATCTTCCAGTAACAAATTGTTAACAATGCCTTCATATTTTTCAGTGTTCATCATCACCCAATTGCCCCCTTTGTCAGCAGGCTTGACAGTAACTTTATCCAATTTCATCCTTAATGCTTTAAGGGCCAACCACTCATCCTTACTCAGGTTAAAAACCTTTTCATTCATACAAAATGACTTGTAAGCCTGTTCAAGTTTAGAAAGCATAACATGTTCAAAAGCATTTATGGCCTGTGATTTTTTAGGAGGAATAAAATTACTGTCACCCAGGAAATAAGGGACTTCAATGTGACCATAACCCCGCCCATAGGTTTCCTCAGTGCTAGCATCAACTTCCAAAACAGATTCTAATGTCTGCTTCCCCACCTTCATCCAATATTAAACCTTCATAATCATATATACTCAAATTTAGAAGAGGGTCATCTAGTAAAACTTCACTTTCAGTTACAGAACACTTTTCTCTCTCATAAAAGTGAACCTTCAGGTTTAATTTACGGACAAAGTCTTTAACATCCATAAATATGTCTGCAAAAGAAGGTAGTCTAGTGGGTATGAATTTTGTGCCCTTTAGCAAAACATTAAACATTTCATCAGATAAAACCACATCAGAAAGGTTAATCACATTCAAGCCCACATTAGCAGAGTAAATATCATTCATTCCATCATCTTTTCCATCATTACTACCATTTACGTGTTCAAAATGCACTTCAAAATCATTAGTACAATCAAGCATCATTACATCATCCATTTCGAAACACATTTGACATGAACATTAGTATTTTCTCTATTGCAATACACAAGGTTAAATTCATTGGTAATCTTTTCTGTAGTCACTAACGCCAGTCCCAAATGAGCATCAACACCATGCTTTGACTGCTTGAAAGCATTCACGCTATAACTGTCTTCTAAAAGTATATTTTTATCATTACTGATCGAAGCTGCAGCACAAACAGTACTGGACGAAGTATGAGCTTCATCCGCTAACGGCGTTGTTTCATTAGAAACACGCTGACAGTTTGAAATTAGTTTTTTAGCTGATTTGAAGCTGACAAATGACTTGTCTTACCCAAGTTCTTCGTAGACCTCGTCTGCATGCTGGGGAAATTCTTCCGATGGCTTTGTTCGCCTCTTCGGTTCTCTACATTACCATCCAAACCTTCAGTTGCAATACTTCCAAAAGAGACACTCTTGCGACTACCTCCAGTCTCCAGTGAGGAGCATGAAGACACTTCCTCACTTCCTGTTGCACGTCTTTTAACATTTTTTTGAAAACGGCGCCCTCTACGGGGCCAATTGTAAATTTCATTCTTTTCATAGTCCTGAATGTCTCTGTTTAGCTTAGATTTCTTCCTAGCCATAACATCAGTCTCTACTTTTTTCAACTTCTCATTAATATTTTTGAAATGTAACTGAAAGACTAACTCCGGGCAGAGATCAATCCCTCTATCATCATGTTTTGTACATTGTTCAGACCCTGTATCCCTCTGTGGAGTCAGTTCTTCAGGTGTTGGGGTCCATGGTGGCCACGATCACCCTGATCTCTACAGCTTGTCTTCATATGAGTGTCCTCCAATTGACGCTGGCTGTTAAGTGGTCATTGCTAGACCTGGCCTTATCTCAGGCTTGCAAGGATTCACTTCTCTGGTGGCTTCACTGCCCGATGATTTTTTGGGTCATCTGTTCATCCTTCCCGACCCGGTAATCATGGTGACAGTCCAAGGCACGTGACCTTCCCTGGAGACCCTGAGCATCAAGTCCTGGAGATGAGGGCAGTGCTGTTGGCGTTGCAAGCTATTAATGCCCATCTTCTCTAAGGGATGATTGCCATTCAGACAGACAAATATGTCTGTAGTCTGGTACATCAACAAACCGAGAGGAACCAGGTCTTACCCCCTTTGTCGCAAAGCCATGAGATTGTGGAAGTGGGTGATCTCTGGACATTTTCTGGTGGCAGTGCACATTCCGGGGATGTCCAACTTTCTGGCAGACAGGCTCGCCAGATCTTTTCTGATGCCTTACGAGTGGTCTCTGAATCCTTCAGTAGTGGAACAGATCTTTCTAAAGTGGGGTCAGCCTTGCTGCAATCTCTTCGTCTCTTTCCTTTGTGAAGTGCAGTGAGTATTTCACTCTGAACCCCCCCTTCCAGGGAAGTCCCAAAGAGACGTTCTAGTTCATGCTTGCTCCTCCGGTCTAATGTATGCTTATCCTCCACTCCCTCTAATCCCAAAATTCATTCAGAAGGCTCAACAGCCGAGGAACATAGTGATCCTCATTGCCCCCTTCAGTACTCGCCAAGTTTGGTTCCCCTCTCTGTGGTCTCATGCAGTGTGTCCTCCTTGGACACTAGATCTGGTTCCAGATCTGATCATCCATCCTGCACCCAGATTTATTCAGTCTGAAGCTCACTGCTTGGCTGCTCCAGTTCCAGTGATAGTTGGGACTCCTAGGCTGTCTTCTCCCCTTAAGAAGACTTTGGTACTGGCTCACAAGTCTTCTACCAAGAAGGTTTATTACAGTAAGTAGAAACATTTCTCTATATGGGCTTCTCAGCATGATCTGGACCCCTTTACTGCACCAATTCCTGCCAAATTGAAGTTTTTGGCAGATGTTCATCGTGTTTCACTGTTGCAGTCATCACTGTAGGGTTCTTCCTACCGGCAGGCAGCCCTCGGTCAGCCAGAATCCCGAAGTCTAGATCCGGCATCGGCTGTGTACTCAACCTCCCTGACGTCAGTGCACCAGGGGTACAAAAGTTCCCAGCCGATGCCATGTTCTCCAGTCTTTCTTGCCGCGCGGTGGAAGCAGTTCGCAAGTGCCGGTCGGCTGACTCCTGTTATTTTTTGGTGCTTCAATCCGAAGACATTCTTCTTTTCAAAGCTAAGTACCCCGTTGGGGAAACTTTTTTCTTGCTCCAGCCCGATGTCAGAAAAAGTTAATAATTGTATTTCACGTGGGAAGCAAATACCTCATAAGGATTTTCATTCTTACTGTATTCCTTGCCTAGGCCCTGACCACGACGTAGCTGGTTGTCGGTTTTGTGCTAGATTTAATCAACGTACTATTAAACGGCGATAAAATTTTGCCTTTCATTACTTTGGGAGGCGATTTAATTATAACATGTCGTCGGACACGCTTCCGACTACCGGAGTTCATAAAAGGTGCAAGGATAAAGATAGGCCTCCAAGGTCCAAATCAGACAACAGTTTACAATTAGAACCAGCTGCCGGTTCAGCCGTCAGTGAGGTGCTTTCGCAGTCCCTGTCATCGGCCATTTCAGAACCGCTTGCCGATACGGACTCCCATGAGGAGCCAACTAGGCCTTCGGATATTCAAAGTGCAGGACCTTCGGATAATGCGCCCTTGGATGGGTCCGGAGCCACTGTGCAGGTACCGGCTTCCGTGGGGGTTTTCAGGCCTACGCAGCTTCAAGTAAAGGCAAAGACTCCTTCCAAAACAAAGACTCAAGCCCAGGCCTCCTCTGTTCCAGGACCTAAATCTCAAAAACAAATGCTTAAAATGGCCGAGGACTTGCTAACTGTGATTAGGGGTTCCCATCCCCCTCCAGACAAAAGGTCAAGACAAGAATTGGATTATGAATCCTCTGATCAGGTATCTATCTCTTCAATGTCTTCCTCTGAACAGGATTATACTTTCCTTCCTTATGAGGATTCTGATGCTGAAGAATCCATTCCTTCAGATTCTCCTCCTGAAGATTACTCTTTTGGGGAAATTTTACATGACTTGAGGGAACATTTTCACTGGGAAGGGCAGGAGTACTCTGAATCTAAGAGAAGGCTTAGGGATTTCCTTCTTCTTCCCCAACACAGACCCCTGGCTATTCCTCCTATTTTGGATATTGTGGATGATGTCTTTACTGAGTCTAATTTAACCCCTGACTCTTTTCCTCTGGCCCCTGCTAAGTCTGATAGATATTACAGAGTCCCTGACTCTCACCAGTTTCTTTTTAAAAATCCTATTGCTGATCCAGAAACCATTTCTCAGGGACCTAAGGGTGTTAAGGCCGCCACTGCTAAGAACCTATTTCTGTCAGATAAGGATTCTAGAGCTTTGGAGAGATGGGGCAAAAAAGTGTACACTTCTGCTGCTTTATCTATTAGAGTTTTGAATTGTCAATTTCATATGTTGAAATATCAGCAAAAAACACAGCATCAATGGGACCAGATGGTGTCCTGGGCTGCGTCCTACATGAACTCCAAGAAGAGCTAAACCCAAACATAAAACTACTGTTCATTCTCAGCCTTACTACAGGATATGTGCCCAAAGAGTGGCGTACAGCAACAGTGGTCCCTGTCCATAAAGGTGGTGCCTCAACGGATCCTGAAAACTATCGCCCCATAAGCCTGACTAGCTTGGTCTGCAAAGCTATGGAAAGGATCATCATGGACCTCATAAATAAAGATATTGGGGGCCTACAGACACTGGATCCTACCCAGTTTGGCTTTGTTAAGGGCAGTTCCTGCCTCTTAAACCTGGTTGATTTCTTTGAAACAGTCACCAAGGCCATTGATGAGGGGAAGGTGGTCTACACAGCTTACATGGACCTCGCAAAAGCCTTCGATACGATACCCCACTCGGGCATTATAGATAAGCTCACCAGCTTAAATATAAACCCCTATGTCACTAGATGGATTGCAAACTGGCTCAAGGACAGAACCCACATGGTTAGAATTGCTGGAGCCATGTCAGACTCCAAACCAGTTATAAGTGGTGTCCCACAAGGCTCAGTCCTGGGACCTCTCTTGTTCGGTATATATTTCTTGGAGGTACAGGCCAACACGGAAGGACTGTGGCTGACCAGATTTGCAGATGACTGCAAACTGGGCACCATAATCGACTCTCCAGCCGACACAAGCATCCTGCAAAAGGGCCTCATAGAAACGGACAACTGGTGCCAGAGCCATGACCTCAAGCTAAATGCCAAAAAGTGTATAGTCATCCCCTTTGGCAAAAACAAAGTGCCCACAAATTACCACATAGGTGGTAATCCATTAAGTACAGAAGAAGTAATTAGGGACCTGGGGACCCAAGTTGATAGCAATCTCTCATTTGACAACCACGTGGCCAAAGTGGTTAGAAAAACATTTTATGTAGCCCACCTAATCATGAAGGGATTCACATCTAGATCAGGGGAGGTCATTGTGCCTCTTTACTCATCCCTCATTAGGCCCATAATTGAGTACAATGCCCCTTTTGGGATGTACCTTACAGACACCTGCAGCAACTGGAAAGACCCCAAAAGTACCTCACCAAGAGGATCAAAGGGCTCAAACAGATGCCATATGCTGCCCGGTTAAAGAAACTCCAGCTCTATTCAGTGGCATACCGCCTGTTCAGAGGCGATCTGTGCCTGACGTATAAAGCCATGTCCAACCCGGAATTAATGGACATGCTGCACCTCAGAAAATCCAAATCCCATCGAGCTACGCACTCGAGAGACTTGAACCTCAGCACTGAAATAAATAGGACATGCTGGAGGGACAGATTCATAACCCAGAGGCTCCCTTCACTCTGGAATAAAATCCCAGTCCAGGTTAGGCAGAGTCCCTCATTGACTCTCTTCAAGAGGAATCTTGATGAGTGGATGGGAGATCGTAGGTTTACCCCGGGTATCACTTCTGTGTCACTGTTAGACAGAGGCACAGTATACTAACCTCGAAAAAGGGCATAGCAAAATAAATTTAAAATGGGTGGCGAAAGCCAAACACATTCTGGCTAGGCTTATAAATGCCCTAGGGCAGATAGCCTAGTATGAACCTATGAACCTTTTGTCTGTTATGAAACGAAAAATGTGTACCATTTCTGCATGTGCAGACAATAAGGAATTACAAGATCTGATGCATGCTACTGAGCAGGTAGGGAACATACCTTACACTGTGGTTTTGATGCTTTGGAGGCCTCTTGCAGGGTGGCAGCCACTGGCACGGTCATTAGAAGGCATGCATGGTTAAAGGAACAAAATTTGCCTGATCAAGTAAAAGCAAAATTACTGGATGCTCCTGTTCAACATAATGTTTTGTTTGGGTCTAAGGCTGAAGAGGTTATAAAGAAAATGGAGGATAAGGCAAAATCCATGCAAACGGTTAAGGATTTCTTACAAGTTCAGCCTCCTAGATTTAGCAGAAATTGACCAGCTAAGAATTGGTCCTTTCCCAGCTTGGACAGGCCTCAGAGGGGTAGATATAGGTGCCCCAGCGGGAGGGCCCAAGCACAGACCTCGTATAGGCTTAGACAGTGGAGTGCTTCCACCCCCAGGGGTGGATAAGATAGGTCTCATCCTTATAGGAAACAGTCTCAATGGCTCCCCCTGCATAGCTCCAGGGTCCTCTCTCCTGGAAGCTCCTCTGGGAGGAAAACTTTCTCTTTTTCACCGAAATTGGACTTGCATAACCCAAGACAAGTGGGTTCTAGATGTAGTTTTAAGAGGTTACAAATTCCATTTTCACACCTTGCCAAAACCAAACGGATGGCCAGACCTTCCAAAAACTCAATGGGCGGAGGCATTAAAACAAGTGAGGTCCCTCATGGCTATGAGGGCCATAGAATTGGTTCCAAATTCAGAGACGGGACAAGGCTTTTATTCAAGGCTCTTTCTAGTTCCCAGAAAGGAAAATACTTGGAGACCCATCCTGGATCTGTCCGTCTTAAATACTTTCCTGGAGATACCAAAGTTCAAGATGCTTACTCTGCAGCAGCTCCTGCCTATGTTGAGCAAAAATGCATGGGTGGTGACATTGGACTTAAAGGAGGCTTACCTACACATTCCTATCAGACAGAAGTGCAGAAGATACCTCAGGTTCAAGGCAGGCTCGAAACATTACCAATTCTCTGCGCTGCCCTTTGGCTTATCTACTGCGCCCAGGGTCTTTACCAAGTGCCTGGCACCAGTAGTAGCTTACTGCAGACTCAAGGGAATTCAAATTTACCCTTATCTGGACGACTGCCTTATTCAAGCAGACAGCAAGGACATCTTACTCCAGCACCTGGAATTTGTTCAGAATCTACTGAAGTGCCTGGGATTCACTGTGAACGTAATAAAGTCAAATTTGACACCCACTCAACAGATAACTTTCCTGGGTGCTCTTTTAAGCACTACAACCCAGATGGCATTCCTGACGCCAGAAAAACAACTACAATTGGCTTCAACTTTCAAAAGCCTGGCGTTAATGTCTCAGCTAACTGCAAGGAAATTCCTGCAGGCTTTGGGTTACATGGCTTCCTGCATCTTACTCATACCATATGCAAGACTGCATATGAGGAAGATACAATGGTACCTAAAAAGCGTATGGTCCCAGCATTGTCACAGTCTGGAAACAGTGATTGCTGTCTTGCCTTGCCTACAAAAGGAATTTTATTGGTGGGCCACGGCATGTCTCCAAAACAAAGGGAAATCCTTCAGTCTACCTCCAGCCAACCAAGTGATAACCACGGACGCCTTGGATTATGCATGGGGAGCCCATTTGCAGGGGAAAGGCCTGCAAGGTTTTTGGAAAGAGGATCAGAAACATCTACATATCAATTTAAAAGAGATGTTAACTGTACAGTATGCCCTCATGGCTTTCAGGGATCTTTTAGAGCCAGGGCAGCTACTGATATGGACAGACAACACCACAGTTATGTGGTACATAAACAAGCAGGGGGGTTCACACTCCTACCCCCTTTGCAGACTAGCCATGACTCTATGGAACACAGCACTAGCTTGCAAAGGGGGATCTACAAGCTCAATTCCTGCCAGGGAAACAAAACACTCTGGCACACAGCCTGAGCAGGAATCTGTCAGACCTACACGAATGGATGCTAGACACCCAAATATTCAAGATGATTACAGAAGCCTGGGGTTGCCCGGACATAGATCTATTTGCATCTCCCCACAACTACCAGTTGCAGACTTTTTGCACAAGGACATATCACAAGCTAGCATGGAAAGTGGATGCTCTCTCATTCATAGGAAAAATAAACTGCAACTTTAAAATGTTGGAGGAACCTCTCTGGGTATGCCTTCCCTCCATTGCCTCTTCTACCAAGGGTGTTATTAAAAATAAAAAAGATGATCTTACTGGCCCCGAATTGGCCTCGACAATTTTGGTACTCACACTGATAAATCTATCCCAGGAACCTCCTTGGATTCTCCCTCAGATTCCAAATCTTTTGTCTCAACATCAGGGCCAGGTCCTGCACTCTCATATCAAAACTCTCAGCCTGGCAGCCTGGCGTATTCAGGGTCTATAATTAATCCTACTCTTACCAAACAGGTTATGGATGTTGTCTTAGAAGCCAGAAGGCCTAGCACTAGGAAATCTTATGCAGGAAAATGGAAGAGATTTTGCACCTGGATGCAGGCTCAGGAATCGGATCCTCACATTCCAAATATTCCATTGATTTTACATTACCTAACAGATATGTTGCGTAAGGGTTTATCTTTTTCTTCCATAAAAATACATGCCTCAGCTATCTCTGCATATTATAATACAGATCCTCCAATTTTTTCACATCCACTTCTGAAACAATATCTCAGAGGAGCAAAAAATTTAAGGCCCCCTAGGAGTCCACCCATTCCTGCTTGGGACCTCAATTATGTACTGGAAAAGCTTACTCTGCCACCTTTTGAGCCTGCTGCCACATCCGATATAAAGTATTTATCATGGAAGACTTATACTATTGGCTTTAACTTCAGCCAGGAGAGTCTCTGAGTTACAAGCGATCATGGCTGTGGAACCTTACATTATTTTTCATCAAGACAGGGTTTCTTTGAGGACTAACCCTACTTTCATGCCTAAAATAGTTTCTAAAGTGGCTTTAAACCAAACTATTCACCTGCCAACTTTTTTCCCTAATCCACAAAATAAGGGGGAGAGGATCTTGCTTTCTTTGGACGTACACAGGCAGCTTCGCTTTTACCTGAACAGAACCAAGGATATCAGGAAAACAGAACAACTGTTTGTTTCTTATGTAAATTCTCAAGGCAAAGCTATTTCAAAACAGACCATTTCTAAATGGATTGCTCATGGAATCAGATTTTGTTACTCATCATGGAAAGCAAATCCCTGGAAAAATTAGAACTCGCTCTACCAGAGCTGTTGCTACTTCAGCTGCCTTTCTCAGGGGAGTCCCTACCAAAGATATTTTGGAAGCTGCAGCTTGGAGTTCAGTGCATACTTTCTGTAAGCACTACAGTCTCCCTCTTTATTCTAAATCTAGGGCAGGCTTTGCTTCTGCAGTCTTGCAAGGCCTTCTAGCCACCCCTTCTACTCTATAACTACCACCCTTTATCTCAGCTTTGGGATTCAACCCTACAGTGATGACTGCAACAGTGAAACACAATGAACATAGTACAGTTGTGTACACTTACCATAAATGTAGATGTTCGAGCATCTTCACTGTTGCAGTCTGGGTTACCCACCCTCTTGTCCCCTCTTATACTTGTGGTTCCCTGCTTCACCTTTCTTCTGAGGTGTATTTGCTACAGGATATGGGGTTTGTTGTATGTTAAATTTTTGTTTTACTTTTAGCCTTTATTTTTGGGCACCTGACATCTGGGGCAAGAAAGACTGGAGAACATGGCGTCGGCTGGAAGCTTTTGTACCCCTGGCGCACTGATGTCAGGGAGGTTGAGTACACAGCCGACGCCGGACCCAGACTTTGGGATTCTGGCAGACCGTGGGCTGCCTGCCGATAGGAAGAACCCTACAATGATGACTGCAACAGTGAAGACACTCGAACATCTACATTTACGGTAAGTGTACACAACTGTACTATATCTTTAATCATGGTGCTAGTTTTTCTATGGTAAAGGTACATTTGGCAGCGATCTCCTGTTTTCACGTAGGAGAGAATTTGACTTCTTTGGTGTTTTCCAAGCTTTGTAAAGCCTTTTTGAAAGGTATCTTTTTACTCAGGCCTCCAGTCAAGCACCCAGTGCCCCCTTGGGATCTTACCCTAGTGCTGCATGTTTTGGTTTCTCCCCCTTTTCAACCAGCAACTACAGTAATCCTGTCGATTACGTTGGTGCTTTTTGGGGTTGGGAGGGTAGCCTAATGGTTAAGGTGTTTGCCTTACAAACACAAGGTACAGGGTTTGAGTCTCACAAGGGATAATTGGCTAGGCTTATAGTGGCTCGCAAGGGCAGTTTGCTTAGTACTAATCTATGAACCTAAGTAGACTTGCAATTCCTGTCTTGGAAGACAGCCTTTCTGGTCTCCATTACTTCGCCAAGACAGTATCGGAGATCCGGGCATTATCTGTTAAGCCCCTTTATATGGAATTTCACAAAGACAGGGTTTCCTTAAGGATGAACACTTCATTCCTTCAGAAAGTGGCTTCAGAGTCTAACATTAACCAGGTCATCAATCTCCCTGTTTCTTTCCAAACTTCCAGAATAAGGGGGAGTATAAACTGCATTTGCTTGATGTTCATAGGCAACTGTGCTTCTATTTGCATAGAACAAAATATTTTCATAAGTCTGATCAGCTTTGTTTCCTTTTCTAAGCCTTTCTTAGGGAAACCTGTTTCAAACGTAACTGTTGCTCGTTGGATCTCACAGTGTATTGCATTGGCCTATAGAGCCAAGGGATCATCTCCACCAGGTCATGTCAGGGCACATTCTACTAGGTCTGTAGCTACTTCTGTGGCCTTTTGGTCTAGGGATTCCTTGGATGACTTTTGCTCTACAGCTACTTGGATGTCATCTCATACGTTTATCTCTCATTACAAATTGGATCTCCTTTCCAGAGGCAGGGCATCTTTTGGCTCACCTGTGCTCCAGAACATGAGGACCTGCCAGGAGTGTTTGGTAGGTGAGGACTGTGTCCCACAGGTTGAAGATGAAATGAAAACTTTTGATAACAAGTTATGTACTCACCATAACATTCCATTTGAGTTGTTGCTTTTCATTTGTCTTTAGCCTTCCCTCCCTCCTTCATGTGGGCTGTGTAGTGGACCGGATGGCAGACACACAGCCCCTACTCCGGTGTACATTTTTTTTCCTTATTGTGTTAAGGGGTATTAATGCCACAGTGTTAGGTGTATGGTTAGGTGGGGGTGCTACTGTCTACAGCAAACTCGATCTGAAGGGAGGAGGGAGATGGGGGCTGTACGGGATAGGGAAGGAGCTTGGATCTGATGCTGGAAAATGCAGATTTATACCAGATCCATATTACCCACAAGTTGAAGACAAATGAAAAGCAACAATGTAGATGGAACGTTATGGCGAGTGCATGATTTTTTTTTTTTTTTTTCAAAAATTGTGTTTGTCTTACTTTTTTTTGAGGCTGGCATAGTGCATTAAAGTGCTTTTTTTGCTTTTCCGGAGGGAGTGACTTTTAATATCTTTAAACTTTTAAAAAAATTAAGCAAACAGCCTTTGCTACCACAAAAGGCTAGCAATTTGGCTCAGCCACAGGAGTGATCCTGCTGTTGTGAAAGCTGGATGTCCTTCAAGAATGCAACTGCAGTCCTGACATATGGGTTGTCCTGCCTCAGGCAGCCCTTCGGTCGGCCGGATTCCAAAGTCTGGGTCCGGCGTCGGCTGATGTCGCCTCCTCCCCGACGTCAGAGCGGCTGGGGTATAAAGGCATCAGCCGACGCCATCTTCTTCAGTCTTTCTTGCCGCGCAGTGCCCGAAGCAGAAGCAGTTCGCAAGTGCCGGTCGGTCAGCTCCTGTGTTTTCAGTTACCGGTCATCTAAAAAGCTAAGTACCCCATTGGGGAACATTTTTTCTTGCCTCAGCCGATGTCAGAACAAATTGAGAAAGTTAATAATTGTTTGTCTTGTGGTAAACAAATACCTCATAAGGACTTCAATTCCTACTGCCTCCCTTGCCTGGGCCCAGACCACGACGTCTCGGCCTGTGCTGCCTGTGCTCGCTTTAATAAGCGCACTCTCAGGCGCCGGGCAGAATTTGCCGAAAACTTTTTTGGCGAATCCTTCGCTTACAACATGCCGTCGGAACAACCGACAGCACAAACTACCAAGAAACGTAAGGACCGGGACCGACATCCTCGGCCCGCGTCTTCCACCGATTCTACACCTAAGCCCTCCGCGAGTGCTTCGGTCACTTCGGAAGCGATTATTCAACCGCTCCAGGCCGACGACACCGCATTAACACGCTCCTTGGTCTCGGAGGCTCCACCGGTGCTGGTTGTTGAATTTCCTCCAGAAACCGAAGTTCTTGAACCACCCGACACCATTCCTGTGGACAAGGTTACCCCTGCACGTGGGGCAGCTAGGCCTCCTGTATCCATGTCCATCAAGGCCTTTGCACGTGCTAAGGCCGCCAGCCAGGCCAAGGCCCATCCTAAGCCTACCCCTCAGGCTCCTTCTTCTGATAGACAGATCATGTCTCTGGCTGCAGACCTAATCTCCCTTATCAGGGGGGTCTCAGTCCCATCCAGACAGAGGTTCTCAGCCACCTGCAGAAAAAAAGCCTAGAACTGAGCAGGCAGACAACCTCTCTTCAGATGAAGCCTCTGGGGATTCAGAGCATTCAGATACCCATGAAGAATCCTTCCAAGCCTATGAGGACTCTGATGCTGAGGAATCTATTCCCTCTGCCTCTCCTCCTGAGGATTTTTTCTTTCGGTGAAGTCCTTCACTCCATTAGGGAACATTTTAAGTGGCAGGGTCAGGAATTCTCTGACTCTAGGAAAAGGCTCCGTACCTTACTCAAGTTACCCCAGCACAGGCCTTTGGCTATCCCTCCAGTTTTGGATGTCCTGGATGATGTATTTTCAGACTCCAGTGCTTCCTCTGATTCTCTCCCTCCTGCTCCTGTCAAGCCAGACAGATATTACAGGGTCCCTGACACTCACAAGCATTTCTTTAAGGCCCAATCTGTGGATCTAGAAACTATTTCACAGGGCCCCAAAGGAGTGGCTTCTTCCTCGACCAAAAATCCACTACCAGCTGACAGGGAAGCAAGGTCCCTGGAGAGATGGGGTAAAAAAGTTTATACCTCTACCACCCTTGCCATGAGGTCACTTAACTGCCTTTTTCATATGTTTAAGTACCAGGATTTTTTACTGGATGATTTGCAGAAAAAGCTAGCCTCTCCTAAGCCTATAGATAGAAAGGCATTGCAGGATTTGGTTCATAATTCTCAGCAGGTTAGTAACCATTTTCTGCAGTGTGGTTATGATGCATTGGAGGCTTCATGTAGGGCAGCCATGACAGGGGCTGTTATCTGTAGACATGCTTGGTTGAAAGAGCAGCCTCTGCCGGATCATGTTAAAGTAAAGCTCCTGGACGCACCTCTGGATAAACAGAAGCTTTTTGGTGCTAATGCTCAGGATGTGTTGAAGTCTATTGAGGAGAAGGCAAAATCAGTACAGACAGTAAAAGATTTCCTCCAGGTTCAGCCACCCAGATTCAGCAGAAATTGGCCTTCAAAGAACTGGTCCTTTCCAGACTCAGACAAGTTTCAAAGGGGAAAGAACAGGCGTGCACGAGGTAGAGGGCAATACCGAGGCTCCTACAGGGGACGCCAGTGGTAACCTCAAAATCAAAGAAGTGGCACAGGTACTTCACCTGCACCACAGGGACAATCACAATGACTTACCTACCACTCCGCCTACCAAGGCTCAAAGAGAAGCACCTTTAGGCGGAAAATTATCTCTATTCTCAACAAACTGGCACATTATAACAAAGGACAAATGGTTTCTGGATATAATACACAGAGGCTACAGATTCCACTTCCATACTTTACCAACAGGACAAGGCATGCCAATCCTGCCACAAAATCAAAGGGCAGAGGCACTCAGAGAAGTCTCAAAGTTGTTAAAAATGAAAGCAATAGAGAAGGTTCCTCCTCAGGAACAAGACCAGGGATTTTATTCCAGACTGTTCCTTGTTCCAAGAAAAGAAAAGCAATGGAGGCCTATTTTGGACTTGTCCGTTCTAAATACTTTTCTCATGGTGCCAAAATTCAAGATGCTGACGTTACAGCAACTTCTTCCCATGCTGGGCAAGGGGTTTTGGCTGGTTACTCTGGACCTCAAGGAGGCATACCTGCATGTCCCTATCAGACACAGTTGCAGAAGATACCTCAGATTTCTTGCAGGAACAGAGCACTATCAATTCTCAGCATTGCCGTTTGGCTTATCTACTGCGCCCAGAGTATTCACGAAATGCCTGGAATCAGTAGTGGCACACTGCAGACTCCAGGGGATTCAAATATACCCCTACCTGGACGACTGCCTCATACAAGCAGACAGCAAACAAACCTTGATAAAACACTTGGATTATGTCATTCAATTGCTGCAGGCTTTGGGATACACAGTCAACATTCAAAAATCAAGACTACTTCCATCCCAAGAGATTATTTTTCTAGGAGCAAAGCTGAACACACAGCTACAGATGGCCTTCCTCACAGAGGAGAAACAAGAGCATTTAACAGATTACTTTAAAAGCCTAGCAAAACTAACCCACCTGACCGCAAGGAAAACCCTGCAGGCCCTGGGGTTCATGGCATCTTGCATTCTTCTAATACCTCTGGCAAGACTTCACATGAGAAAACTGCAATGGTACCTAAAATGCTTGTGGTCTCAACACAGCCACAACCTGGAAGACATAATACCACTCATACCATGCCTGCAAAGGGAATTTTTGTGGTGGGCTCAAGCAAGTCACTTAAACGAAGGTATCCCTTTCAACAAACCTCCAACAAGTCAAACCATTACAACAGACACCTCAGACCATGGATGGGGGGCGCACATGGACGGCAGATGCATTCAAGGGCAATGGACTCCCATGGAAATGCACCAGCACATAAATCAAAAAGAGATGTTGGCAGTGATACATGCAATAGAAGCCTTTGGAAAATCTCTTCAGCAAGATCATCTGCTAATAAGGACAGACAACACCACTGTCATGTGGTACATAAACAAACAAGGGGGCACTCATTCCTATCCCCTCTGCAGACTAACAATGACTCTTTGGGAAAAGTTCCCTGAACCTGCACATCTACTTGCAATCCCAGTTTGTTCCGGGCAAGGACAATGTTCTGGCAGACAGGTTGAGCAGAAATTTCTTGGAGCCACACGAATGGATGCTACACCCACGCATATTCTCACAGATAACATCTGCATGGGGAAGACCAGACATAGACCTCTTTGCATCTCATCTCAATCATCAGCTGGAAAGGTTTTGCACAAGGATACACCATCCTCTAGCCTGGAGAATGGATGCTCTTTCCTTCAGCTGGAATGCCCTAACAAATTTATGCATTCCCTCCTCTACCTTTACTCACCAAGGTGTTACTGAAGATCAAGGCAGAACAACCGAGAGTAATCTTGATAGCTCCAGACTGGCCAAGGCAACACTGGTATCCACTGCTACTGAGCATAACTCACTCCAAACCGTGGCCCTTGCCTCAATGGCCTCAGCTCCTGACTCAACACAATTACAAGACAGTTCATCAGAACCTACAAACCTTAAATCTGGCAGCTTGGAGAATTCCATGACTGGAACCCATGACTCCCTCTCCAAAACAGTCCAGGACATTTTGCTGGAGGCACGCAGACCTTCCACCAGAAAAATCTACTCGGCCAAATGGAAGGAGATTCATCATCTGGAATGTCAACAAGGGACAGGATGCATCACTGATGAACATACCTCAAATATTAGAATACTTGGCAGAAATGTTTCAGAGTGGCCTCTCATACTCTTCCATCAAAATCCACGCTTCAGCTATCTCTGCTCATTACAACTGTAATCCACCTGTGTTTTCGCATCCCTTGCTAAGACAGTTTCTAAGGGGTATAAAGAATATCAAACCTCCAAGGAAACAACCAATTCCTGCATGGGACCTCAATTACGTTTTGGAAAAATTAACTCTTCCTCCTTTTGAACCAGCAGCATCTTCAGAAATACAATTTCTCTCTTGGAAAACGGTTTTCCTGTTGGCAGTCACCTCAGCAAGAAGAGTCTCGGAGATAGAGGCCCTCATGGCAGTTCCTCCTTTTCTCATCTTTCATCAGGACAGAGTTTCCCTTAGAACCAATCCTTCCTTCATGCCGAAGGTGATATCCAGAGTGTCACTAAACCAAGCAATTCACCTGCCTACTTTCTTTCCTAACCCTCAAAACAAAGGGGAGAAGCTGTTG
The DNA here is from genome assembly GCF_019279795.1 of Protopterus annectens. NCBI lineage: Eukaryota > Metazoa > Chordata > Ceratodontiformes > Protopteridae > Protopterus > Protopterus annectens. Next base: position 1,163,651,276 of record NC_056748.1, on the reverse strand, counting down.
CATACTTTAGACATTCACAGACAACTACGCTACTACTTGGACAGAACAAAGTCTACCAGGAAGTCTGACCAACTGTTTGTAGCCTATGCTGCTGGGACACAAGGAAAGGCAGTCACCAAACAAACTATCTCAAAATGGATTGGACACTGCATCAGATTCTGTTACTCCTTCCATGGAAAGAGTGTGCCAGCTAATATTAGACCACACTCCACCAGAGCTATGGCCACATCCACAGCCTTTCTTAGGGGAGTGGCCACAAAAGATATTCTAGAGGCTGCTCCATGCATACATTTACCAAACACTACAACCTGCCATTATACTCCAGATCCCGAGCAGGCTTTGCTTCGGCAGTCCTGCAGGGCCTTCTAGCTACACCATCCCTTACTTAGTCCTACCACCCTCAGCTTGGCTATGGTATTCAACCCATATGTCAGGACTGCAGTTGCATTCTTGAAGGACATAGTACAGTTTTGTACCTACCATAAATGTAGATGTCCGATAGATATGCAACTGCAGTCAGGTTTTCCCTCCCTCCTACCCCTCTGTTTTATCCCTTGGGTCCATTCCCCCCCTTTCCTATAAGCTGGAGTTATCTATTATGGTGTATCTGTTTATTACTGTTGTGCATGTCTGTATTTTTGGTTTATCCATTCACAAATTTTAGCCTTCCTTGGAGGGCACCTGGCATCTGGGGCAAGAAACACTGAAGAAGATGGCGTCGGCTGATGCCTTTATACCCCAGCCGCTCTGACGTCGAGAATGAGGAGACATCAGCTGACGCCGGACCCAGACTTTGGAATCCGGCCGACCGAATGGCTGCCTGAGGCAGGACAACCCATATGTCAGGACTGCAGTTGCATATCTATCGGACATCTACATTTATGGTAGGTACAAAACTGTACTTTCCTCATACCACTAATCTTTTACTGCAGATCTGTCTGGTGTAGCAGTCTGCAGCTACTATGGACCTCTGGGCAAGCCATGCTCTTTGCAGCTGTTGAGGTCCCCTCAGTGGGCAAGGTAGAGACATTCTTGTTGGCCCTGGGAGATGAAACAAGAAAGGCTTTCCCTATTTACTTAGAATGTTGGGTCCATCCCTGGAGAAGCTGCTGCTGTCACTACTATTAACTGTTCTGTTGACCCCATTTTTCCTGTGAGAAAGAAACTGAAAACTAAACCTGCAGCTGTTCCTCCTAAAATTTTCCGTTTCTGGGTTTGTATTTTTCCTAAACTAACTTGTTATAGTACCAAAGTTCAAAGTGCAGGCACTTCGCAACCTGTGACCCCTTCTTTCTCATTTGTGGTTCCTGATATCACTAGATGTAAAAGATGCTAATCCCATCCATATTCATTCAAACTTCGGGTGTTTCTTAAGGATTTGTATGTCGGCATCACATTATCAGTTATGTGCCTTACCTTTTTGCTTATCCACTGCACTAAGAGTGTTGAAAACGTGTCTAGCTCCAGTTGTTGTAGTTCATTGCAGGATATGAAGTATCCAGATTTTTCCATATTTAGATGGCTTACTTATTTTTGCAGAGTCTTTTTCAAAGTGTCAGTAATCTCTCACTTGGTGAGAGATCTGTTACACAACTGGGGATTCCAAGAGAATATTCAAAATTATTTTTTGGCTGTATCACACAGGATTGTGTTCCTGGGCTGTGTCAGCTAGACACCTCAGTTGAAAGACCTTTTTCTTTTACAAGAAAGAATAAATTTGCAATTAGCTCTATTTCTAGGGTTTTCCACTCGTACTTAAGTCACTGCAAGGGAATACCATAGATTTTGGGTCTCATGGTATCTATGATTGTCATGATACCCCTGGTATGACTCCACATGAAAAGATACAGGGATGTCTGAAGTCTGTATGATCTCATCACCAGCACTCATTATCTTTTCAAATCCTATTTCTGTGGTTTGGCAGAAGAAAAGTTACTTGGTAGAGAGAGCAGATTTCCTAAATCCAGGCCTCCCCTTCTCCCTCTGTGCTCTAAAGCAGTCAGTCAGCTCAGATGCCTCAGACTTTGCTTGGGGAGCAGTTTTAGGAGGGATAAAAGTGCAAGGTATGTAGGACATCAAGGACCAACCTGTCGCTCGTCTTGTTTTACAAGTGAAGATGAACACGTGGGGTAGTTCGTTAATATGCTTTGTTACACAGAAACAACACAGAATGGATAGCAGCAGTACAAAACAGTACAAAACATGAACTGATTAAATGACAGACTACACGGACATACATGCTTACAGTTTATTACAAAGTGGCAGTCCGGATTGCACATGCTCAGTATTTATACACATGTATAAAGCCCCCTGGCAAGCTTCTTAAAAGTATACATATATTGATCTACATCCTTCCTCTTTAATGAATTACTCATGATATAATGACATTTGAAAGAAGAGACCTGCATTTGTACAGACAATAAGAAATAGACACAACGCTTATGTCCAAGTTGCCGTGTATCTGGAACATGGTCTAGAAATGTGACCTGATCTAGTGATGTAGCAATCAGAATTGGGTTTAGCAACAGGGACAGTCATTGGTAAACAAACAGATTATGGAGTTTTGGGATTCTTCTCAGGAACAGGGATATTTATTGGAATGTCCTCTGGAACTGGAACACTGAATAACTCACTCTGATATGGTCTTTCCTGCAGGTATGGTACTGCAACACAGGATAGGACACCGGGATCAAATGTTTGATTCAACCTAAATTCTGCTCCTTGTGATTCCACAATGTACAATCAGCTGTGGGCACACAAGTTTTACAACTCCAATCTGATCTAAACCTTTTGTCGTCTGCATCCTCACAATTTCCCCTTTTTGTAATGCATTGAGTAGTTTGCTTATCTTATTATAATAGGACTTCTGGGATAGGCGCTTCTTCAACAGATTGCCTTTCACTGACCTGTTGATGTTAAGTTGTCAATCTCGCCTTCATTCTTGCTTGATGGGTTCGGAGCCGATCCTCGGCTCCGACTCGGCACTTTGCTAAGCTCGAGAGTCACTTTTACCAGCTCGAGGCAGCCCCATATCCCATGATGCAAGGCGGTAAGTACCCAGATCTCGTTAGCCGCTTCGCTGATGAGGTCCTCCTTTTACCAGCTCCTGGTAAGTGTTTTATATTAAACTGCTTTTAGCCCCTTTTCACTTTTAAACTTAATATCTTACATTTTTAGTTTATATTAAGCCCCTTTTTGACTAAAATTATCCTTCTTCCTTAATTTTTTTAGTCAGGCCTTCCTTTCCTCCCATCCCCCCCCTGTCAGGGTGTGTGTGTGTGTGAGGTTTTACTTTTTTAACTATATTTTAGTTGTTTGTTTGGGACTGTGTGGTTCCGTGTTTGTCCACTATGTCCAAAGAGCAGAGGGTCTCAGGCTTTAAGAAGTGTGACTCGTGCTGTCAGAAGATGTCTCTGACAGACGGTCACACTTCTTGTTTATACTGCCTGGGACCTCTCCACCTGCAGGACTCCTGTGCGATTTGTCATTCTTTTAGCCAGAGAGTCCTGCAGGAGAGGAGAAACAAATTGATTTTAAGGGGACTCCTTAAACCGGAGGGCTCCCCGGTCAAATTGGCTCCGGGTAAGCCTTCTAAGTCTAAGGCCCAGGCTTCTGTTTCCAAGCCTTCGGCCTTGGCTCCGACTTTGTCGGAGTCGAGATCGGCTCCGGCTGGAGCCGATCCGACATTGGCTAAATCTTCGGCACCGATGGCTATCGGTGCCGATACTTCTTTGGTCACTTTGGTGTCGGTTCCGAGTACTGGCTCCGACCACCATGTGGCCCAGGCTTGTCGGCGCGACCGGCGACACCACTACTTCGGTGCCTGCATCGGCTCCGGCTGGAGCCGATGCGTCTAGATCTTCTCTCGGAGCCGAAAAGTTATCGGCTCCGACTGGATCAGTAGCCTTGTCGGCTCCGATGGTTCCTTTGAGGAAGAGGTCCAGGTCTCCCTCGTTGGAGCCGATTCTGTCGGCTCCGGCCTCACCTCTTCTTTCGGAACGGAGCCATCGGAGCCGATCATCTAGGTCGTCCAGGTTATTGGACCATGATTTAGAGAGGGTGGTAAGTAGATTATTAAAATCACAGGCACTGGCCCAGATGCTTCATAGTCCATCTCAACAGATGATTATTAGTCCACACCCTCTTCAAGTTCCTCCTTCGACTCTACCCCAGAGTTTGGAGCTGGAGTCTATGGGGATAGTTACTGCTATGGCTGAGGGGCAGATACCCCCCCCCTTCTGCACCCTCGGCATCTACTCTTATCTCCTCTTCGAGACCTTCCTTGGAGGGATTCGGTGGTCGCGCTTCCCTGGTCTCCTCCGAGGGGGTGAGTGGCATCGGACCCTTGTCCGACCCCACTCTTCCCCTTGGAGCCTCGGCCTTGGTGAGCTCGGCTCCGACATCTGCCTCGGAGCCTTCCCTTTCGGTGGGCCCGGGAGTCCCGGTTTCTTCGGAACGGGTTCTCTCGGATCTCCCTGGGAGGGGGGCCTTCGAGGTGATGAAGAGTGTGCTGGCCACTGGGCTCAGTCAGCAGTCTATTCCCTTAGCTCCTCCCTCTACAGTGCCTGTCAATATCTCTTCCATCTCTCTTGCTCCCGGACCTAGAGATCCACCGCCTCAGGTTTCCCCACTGGGAATAACCCCCTCTTCCGAGGATTCTCCTGACCAGTCAGGAGATCCTCCGCGCAAGAGGACTTGTAAGAGGAAACACCTAGACTCCCCTAAGTCTATCACTTCAGATACCGACTTAGATGAGTCGGAGGGATCCCCAAGATCCCCCTCTGAGGATGTCTCCTTTTCAGACATCCTAGAACTCCTAAAACAGAGGGGAAACTGGCCCTCCTCAAATCCCTCTGAGGATGAGTCGGTATACGTAGAGGCGTTTGGATCTCGACCCTCCACCTCCTGGGTGTCTCCGCCCTTCGACCCCCTTATGGAGGTTATTGCTCGAAAGGCTTGGGCTGCTCCTGACTCTGTAGAGCCAGTTCCTAGGAGGCCGTCTAAATTTATTACAGCCCCTTCTGAAAAGCAATTCCTTACGAAAGGTGTCCCTGTTGATGCCATGGTGGTGGCGGCCGCCACTAAGAAGGAACTTGCAGATCCTTCCGTACCAGTCCATCCTCCTAATAAAGATTCTAGGACCATGGATAGGTATGGCAAGCAGATGTTCTCCTCAGCGACCTTTGCCATGCGCTCGCTGAACTACTTATGTCACTTCAACAGACTCCAAAGGGACATCCTTAAGGAACTAAGTGAAGTAGTGCAGGATCCTACGGCTGCAGGGACTCGAGAGAAAATTGCTTCTCAGCTAGGAATCCTTAATTCTATAGCTAACTCCTCCATGCGACTGATATCGTATGCAGCAGATGGAGCGAGTAGAGCCGCGGGTACAGGAGTGGCTCTTAGACGTCAATCCTGGATGCGGCTCTGCAATTTTGCAGATCCCTTTAAGGCGTCCTTCACAAATTCTCCCTTTGATGGGTCAGCATTGTTTGGCCCTCAAGTGAAGGATACATTGACCAGGTGTGAGCAGGACGGCAAGACTCTTTCTGCCGTAGGGGTCCGTTTTCTACCCCCTCTAGACCTTACCCCAAAGGTCAGAAGGGCGGAAAAATGTGGTTCCGAAAATCCCAGGGAGTCACGCCAGACGCACGTGGTCAGTTTACCCCTAGAGGCAGAGGGGGTAATAATAACGGACGCCGCTCTAGAGGCAGAGGGGGTCTACAAAACCAGGGAAGCAGAGATCCTCTCTCTGACAAGCCCTTCCAGCATCCCTGAGATGTTGCCCGACTGTCCATCCTTGGAGGCAGTCGGGGGAAGACTATCGCTGTACCCAGAAGCCTGGCGTTCCCTCTCTCAAGACAGATGGGTACAGTCGATTATATCCGAGGGTTACAAAATTCCTTTCGAGGAAAGTCCTTTCTCTCACAAAAATTCCCTTCCAGATGTACCACCCGGTCTAAGGGAAATTGCAGAGTCAGAAGTCCAATCTGATCTAAACCTTTTGTCATCTGCATCCTCACAATTTCCCCTTTTTGTAATGCATTGAGTAGTTTGTCTTATTATAATAGGACTTCTGGGATAGGCGCTTCTTCAACAGATTGCCTTTCACTGACCTGTTGTTCATGACACATGGAACCAATAATTTGGTACTGATACTAATTGGTAACGTGGTTCTGGTTTGTCTTGACAGAAGTCTCTGTGCAGATGAACCAAGATGTTTATCACACGGAACATTTCTGAGATTCAAGAGATCATCACTATTGTCATGTTTTGACTTCTCTAGTAATTGTTTCGCACTTTGAAATGCACGTTCTGCCAAACCATTTGACTGTGGATACTCAGGGCTACTTGTAACATGAGTTACATGTTTAGCTTGGATGGCGCAGTGGTAGCATTGTCGCCTCACAGCAAGAGATTCTCCAGTTCGATTCTTGGCTGGGGTGCCTTCTGTGCGGAGTCTGCATGTCCTCCCTGCGTTCATGTGGATTTTCTCCAGGTGCTCTGGTTTCCTCCCATGTTATAAAGACGTGTCTGGAACGTTTCTCCCCGAGCCACCGCTTAAAATTGGCTTTGTTCCAAGTCAGACTTTCCTGGTTAACAGATGTTAAATAAAATAAAAAATAAATAAATGAGTAAAGTCCCACTGTTCAGCAAATCTTTTGAACTGCTGGCTTGTAAACTGTGTACCATTGTCAGAAATAACTTTGTGCAGACTACCATGGACTGCAAAATGACACTTCAACTTAGTAATGACAGTATTGGACGCTGGATTAGGAAGTAGGTCAGTCTTGAACCAATTTGACTAAGAGTCTACTAGCACCAAGTAATGTTGACCATTCTATTCAAAAATGTCTGTAGCTACTGTCGACTAAGGTAGTTCAGGAATCTGCTTTAGGTGAAGTGGTTCTTTCTGTTGATGCTGCTTAGTACCATTACATACAGAACAAAATGAAAGTACTCTCTCAATGTCCTGTGACATAGGTCAAAATACTAGTTCTCTTGCCCTTCTTTTGGTAGAATCTGCTCCTTGGTGGCCACGATGCAAAATAGTAACATATTCTTGTTGCAAGGATTTTGGAACAATCACCTTTTGACCTTTCATGATGATACCATTGTCAGACAAAATCTCATCTCTATAAGGAAAATATGGTTGCAGGTCTACTAGTAAGCAAGATTGTTTTGACGGCCATCCTTAACTGATGGTGTTTGAGCTTCCGAAGAACTGGATCTGAGCCTGTAAGACTTCTAAGCTCATTAAGATGTGTTTAAGAAAAATTTCTCACTTCCATAACTTTAAAACCAAGTTTCTCATTTTCATGCTGTTCTGTGGTATTTCTGGGCGAACTGGATAATGTATCAGCAAGATAAAGAAGTTTGCCTTCTGCGTAGACAAGATTGAAAGTATACGTTTGCAATTTTCAACATCATGGGTTGCAATCTGGCTGGAGCTGTATACGTAGGCTTTCCCAAAATAGTGACTAGAGGTTGGTGATCTGTTTGAATTTGAGTTCAACCAGAACTACAACAAATCACACAGGAATCATTCTCGTCTGTAGAAAGCTGGCTGTCCAGTCCTAAGCTCCTAATCAACCCAAGTAAGACAAAACTTCTCCTGTTCCAACCTTCCAAAGTCACCCAAAACACCCCCCCACTTCAACATTCTCGCCAAATACAATACCATCATCTCTCCATCAGAACACACAAAATTACTCGGTGTGGAAATAGACAACAAACTTAGATATGACACCCACATATCTCTCACAGTAAAAAAAAGTTCACAAGAATCTTGGCGCATTATATTGATGCCGCCAATTCCTAACCAAGGCGACTAGAATCTCCATAGCCAATTCCCAGCTAATCTCCACCCTATTCTATGCATCCCCCATACTTGCCAACCTTAGATAGACCTACAAAAGCTGGATGCTTGTTACAACAAAATTGCTAAATTTGCCACTGGAACTTCCTATGGCAGCCATCATTATAACTCCCTTAAACAACTAAACTGGCTAAAACTCCCGCAACTCCTTCATTTTAATCAACTCACCCTCACTCATAAACTTATTAACCACCCCCCATAACATCCCTTCCCTTCAAACCCTTCTCCAACCCTATCACTCCACTAGATCAAGCAACAAAAATCAACTCACTGTTATCAAACCCAAAAACTCAGCAGGAGAAGCCATATTTTCATGTAATATCTAAACTTTGGAACAATCTTCCACCCTCTATAACTACTCTACCTTCCAGCAGCCTTTTCAAGACTGCGCTCAATTTCCACTTAAATTTGCACTGGCTTTGTCCTTGTTCTAATCCAGACTAACACCCCACCCTTAACCCCCCCCCCCCACCTAGACTATTAACCCAACTATACTACCGCCACTACTAACCACAGTCAGAATTAGCTAGTTGTCTTTACATACTTTAAAATCTTGTCTGACAACTTTGTTACTAATATTATAAACAACAAGAAACTATCTTAATTGCAACATTTACTGTATATACTGTTGGTAATAGGTTCATAGGTAAGTACTAGGCTATCTGCCTGAGGGCATATGTAAGTCTAGTCAGAATGTGTTGGCTTTTGCCACTCCCTTAGATTAGTTCCCTGTGCCTCTGTCCAGCAGAGCCATTAGTTCCCTGTGCCTCTGTCCAACAGAGCCACTGCAGTAATCCCTGGGGTAAATTTTCTGTTTCCCATCCACTCATCAAGGTTTCTCTTGAAGAGTGTTAGTGAGGGGCTCTGCCTAATGTAGATTAGAATCCTGTTCCAAAGCTTGGGGAGTTTCTGTGACAGGAATCTCTCCCTCCAGCAAGTCCTATTTATCGTTATGGTGAGGTTTAGATCTCTAGAGCGTGTAGCTCTCGGGATTTGTTTTTTTTTAGGTGGAGCATGTCTATCAATTCTGGGTTGGACATGGCCTTGTATGTCAGGCAGAGATCACCTCTAAGTAGGCGGTATGCAACCGAGTACGGCTGGAGTTTCTTCAGTCGGGCTGCATAGGGCATCTGTTTGAGGCCAGTAATCCTCTTGGTGAGGTACTTCTGTGGTCTTTCCAGCTGTTGCAGGTGTCTTGTAAGGTACATCCCAAACGGGGCGTTGTACTCTATGATGGGTCTGATGAGTAGAGGGGCACAATAACCTCTTGTTCTAGATGCAAACCCTTTTGTGATTAGGTGGGTCACATAGAAGAATTTTCTAACCACCTTGGCAGTATGATTATCAAAGGAGAGATTACTATCTACTTGGGTCCCCAGATCCCTTATTTCATTTTTTGTATTTAGGGGACTACCATGTATGTAGTAGTTTGCGGGTGCTTTGTTTTTTCCAAAGGGGACGACTATACACTTTTTAACCTATAGCTTGAGGCCATGATTTTGACATCAGGTGTCCATCTCAGTGAGACCCTTTTGGAGGATGTCTGTATCAGCTGGAGAGTCAGTTATGGGCCCCCCCCCCCATTTGCAGTTGTTTGCGAACTTGGTCAGCCATAGTCCTCCTGTGCTTGCCTGTAGCTCTGAGAAGCATATACCGAACTGGTGGGGTCCCAGGACTGAGCCCTGGGGGACACCACTTGTAACCAGTTTAGAGTCTGATCTAAAGCCTGCAACTCTCTCACAGTGTGGGTTCTATCCGTGAGCCAATTGGCAACCCATCTTGTGACATAGGGGGTTGTGTTCAGGCTGGTGAGCTTGTCAATATCTTGTTATTGTATTAAAGCCAACAACCTGTAATGTTGTTTACTATTGCTGCAACTTTGTATCTCTATTTATCATGTACATGATGTGGAGCTTTTCTCTCCTTTTCATCCGCTGAAAAAGGACCTGCGTCCATTCGGAATTTCCCGGTAAACAAATGTAAATAAATAAATAGGTCAGCCATAAATATAGTCATGGAACTTCGAACATGCAAACACAATTGCCGAAACTCTTTATCTGTGCATACTGCATCTCAGTTTGGATAAGAGTTCTCAGTGCATAGGCTACTGGTCTCCTCTCTTGGAGAATGACGGCACCAAGACCAAATTTCGAAGCATCACAAGATAGATTAACTGGTTTGTGACCATCATAATATCTGAGAGTTGGTGGACTGGCGATTTTCTGTTTTAAGACATCAGATGCTCTCTGGTTTGTTCTAACCATGACCAGGATACACCTTTACATGTCAGCTGTCTGAGCTGTGCTGAAAGTTGGCTCAAGTCTGGAATGAACTTGCATAGGTAGTTAACCATGCTAAGAAAATGTTGTAGGGCTTGAACATTATCTGGAACTGGCATCTCAAGAATTGCTGTTTACTTGGAAGGATCTAGTCGTAAGCCTGAACTGGTAAATAAATGACCAGCATAAGTAACTTACTGCAGCCTGAATTTGCACTTCTGAGGATTCAACTTAAGATTCACTTCACATGCTCTTTCCAGAACTTTCTTGAGGTTGCTGTTATGCTAGCTTCATCATTATCTCCTACTAGAATATCATCTAGTATAATAGCACATGGATACCCCCCAAAAATTGAATTGCTCCTTTGCATGCTGGAATACTTCACTGGCAAAATTTCTCCCAAATGGCATTCTGAAAAATCTGTACCTGCCAAAAGGAGCACTGAAAGTGGTTAGCAATGAGGATTTTCGGTGAAGCAAAATTTGCCAAATTGAACTCTGCATCTAAGACAGAAAAGAATAGTGGCATTTGACATAAGAACAGCAACTTCTTTGACTGTATACATTGGATGATGAGGTCTTTTCAGTAATTTATTCAAATCTCGCGGATCAATACATATTCTGATATCTGAGCTGTTCTTATGAGGTATGACCATGGACGATACCCCATTCAGTTGGTTCATCAACTGGACAAGTTACACCTTGCTGTACCATTTTATCTAGTTCTCCTTTAACTCTGTTCTTCAGAGCTACTGGAACTTTCCAGGCTCGTCTGGCAACTAGACCGACCTCTGGATCTAACTTCATGGAGTACACAACTAGGAGTTTGCCTAGTTTGTCTTCGAAAAGATCAGCATAGGTAGAGAGAAGATAGACTGGACTAAATTAGAATACTGGTCTTTTAAGCTAACATGGTGGACTTACTTGTTAAATGAAAACAGTCCCATTTTTCAAACTGTCTCTGAGGCCTAGTAATGACTCTACATGCCTTTTGACCACATAAAATTGCAAGTCATGGCAGTTCCCAGCAGAGTAACATCAAAGCATTACTGAACCTTCAGTATGAATTTCTTTTCCACCATAAACAACAAGCTTCGCGCACATTTTATGTATTATTATTTTATTTTACATGTGTTGACTGGGTTAGTCCAACTGAGCTAAGTAGCCCTTTTGCAGCAGAGGCCTGGGGAGAAAAGTTAAACAGTTTTACAATTTTAGTGTTAACAGTGTTGGTGGGTTGCAGTTATATTATCAGAAAAATAATAGTGGGGAAAACATACATAAGAGAAATTTTTCGAAACAAACATTTTCAATAAACAATGAAAAGAGTTCATAGTGTTTATAGTTATTTCATGAGAGAAGTGACATTAGAAATGGAGATGAGATGAAGAAGTGTGTTACCTTGAAGAGGTTTACTAGCTAAAAAGGTTTGAAGTTTTGGTGATTGCATATGAATTAATGGGCTAGATTAGGGAGGATGTGTGCAGAGGCAGGACCATTGAGTTTGGAGGTACTCTGTAGTGGCAGTTTTGAATTGATTTGGATGTTTGAGGGACCTGATTTCTAGTGGTAATTTGTTCCATGATATGGTAGCATTGTGGCTGTAGAGGTTGCAGCCAATTTTAGTGTTAGGTTTGTATATTTGTAGTAGGTTAAGGTCAGAGCTACGTAGGGACCTAGTGGGGAATATTGAGAGATGAGGGGAGACAGGCTAGGGCAGAAGGATTTCAGGTATAGTATAGAGTGAATTATTTATAGTTGAGAGAGTAGAAGCTGGTGAGGTAATTCCAGCTAGTTTAGGTATCTTAATGAAAGACAAGGATGTGCTTTATACTTACTCCAGCAAATGTTTCTGCTGACATATAACATTGCATTTGGACCTGTGTCAACTTTGAGCTCTCTTTATCCAAACAGTACAAAATGCTTCATTCTTTGCTCATAAATCTACTGCATTGACCGTTTCATTAAGCACAGAAGCACCATCAACATAAAAAGTAGGGTCACAGCTTTCTAAATGATCAACTTGTCTCTTTGAATGTTCTCTTGTAATAAAAAATAAAAGAATGAACCTTGTTTTGATTTATAAAACCTTTGGAAATTATTCCATTTTTTACATCTCTGGCATTGCTGTTCAAAAGCTTAACACCTTTCTCCTTTAGATTCATGATTACCACCACAATTACAGCAACTTACTATAAGGCTAGGCGAGGGTACATGCTTTGAATTTTGTTGAATCACCCTTGTGCTTCACTGAGACTGTGTGCACTCTGGAATTTGCTAGAAAGCTACTGGGTTTACCAGTGACTGTTGCAGGGCTTGCAGCTGCTGCCATGTGCTTGGGCCGGTTTCTTTTGATCACATGCTGTATAGTATCAACATTAAGAATAGAATGAGGCACCAAAGTTGCACACTGAATCTATCCACAGTAACTTTATTTAGAAAAGAACAGTAGGTGAGCGCTTTCACAACTCAGTGTTGCTTCATCAGACAATGTTAATGCAGACCATGCTTGGTTAAATACTTAAGCAGTGTGGTTTCAACTATTTAAAGCAATACAGTCAAATAATTTAACAATTAAAACTATTAGTACAAGTTTATGCAAACTATGTATTTAAAACCAACCTTAAAGTACATGTCTCTCTCTAACCACACTGATTGCTTAAGTATTTAACCAAGCATGGTCTGCATTAACATTGTCTGATGAAGCAACACTGAGTTGTGAAAGCGCTCACCTACTGTTCTTTTCTAAATAAAGTTACTGTGGATAGTTACAGTGTGTAACTTTGGTGCCACATTCTATTCTTATTGTTGCAGTTTTTGGCACCTCAGTGTACCTGTAGCCGTTTGAGATTTGTTTTTCTAGTATCGACATTAGCCTTAGAAGATACTGGAAGTATACATTTATTATTTGTAAGCATATTTGTTTGCTTTTCTATGGGTTCATATACTGTAATTGACATCCCTCTATGGCCTTATTCAAAGTTAAATTACTGTCACGAAGCAAAATCTTTTTCACAGCATCATCTTTAATACCATACACAAGTCTTTTATCAACTCAAACTTAAATCACTATTTGTACACTTTCTCAAGTCAGTTATATATGCTGCAAAAGTTTCACCAGGCTTTTGATCTCTTGTAATAAGTGCCTTTAAATTATAATATTCGTTTGGGGGTTACACATTTCTCTAAATTTACGTTTTAAGTACTGGGGGGGGGGGGTCTTCCCCTGACTCAGCCGATACCAGTATATGATGGATGTTCATCGTGTTTCACTGTTGCAGTCATTACACTTGGGTTATCCTGCTGACAGGCTACCCGCAGTCAGCCAGAATTCCAAAGTCTAGGTCTGGCGTCGGTTGCTGTCGCCTCTTCCCTGACGTCAGTGTGCCAGGAGTATAAAAGATGCAGCAGACACCATTTTCTTCACTCTTTCTTGCTGTGCGGTGCCTGAAGCAAAAGCAGTTCGCAAGTGCCAGTCGGCCGACTCATGAGATTTTCGAAATTGAATTTCAGAACCGAAGTCTTCAGTAAAGCTAAGTACCCCGTTGGGGAAACATTTTCTTGCTCCAGACCGATGTCAGTAAAAGTTAACAATTGTATTTCTTGTGGGAAGCAAATACCTCATAAGGATTTTCACTCTTAATGTATTCCTTGCCTAGGCCCTGACCACGACCTAGCTAGTTGTCGGTTTTGTGCTAGATTCAACCAACGCACTATTAAGCGTCGGTTTGATTTTGCTTTACATTACTTTGGCCAAAGATTTAACTACATAATGCCGTCGGAACAACCGACGACCGGAATTCATAAAAAACGCAAAGACAAAGAAAAGGACAGGCATCCGAGGTCCAAAACCGATGACGAAGCCTCTTCTAGTCCAGTCGCCGGTTCTCAGTGAGGTGCTTTCGCAGCCCGTGACACCCACTACCTCAGAGCCACAGGCCGCATCCATCTCCCACGTGGAGACACCTAGGCCTCTGGAAAATCAAGGTATTGGGCCTGCGGAAACTATTCCCTCAGATGGGTCCGGAGCCGCTGAGCAGGCATCTGCTTCTGAGGGTGTTTTCAGACCTTCACAGCTTACTATTAAGTCCACTACAGCAGCCAAGGCAAAGTCAAAAACGCCATTAAAGACAAGGAAACAAGTACAGCATTCTCCTGGACAGTCATCCATGCCAAAGAAACAGATGCTTAAAATGGCCGAGGACCTAATTACTTTGATCAGGGGTTCCCATCCCCCTCCTGATAAAAGGCCTAGGCAAGACACTGACTATGACTCCTCTGACCAGGTTTCTATTTCCTCAGATTCCTCTTCAGATCAGGGATATTCTCTCCCTCCCTATGAGGACTCTGATGCAGAAGAATCTATACCTTCAGCCTCTCCGCCTGAGGATTACTCTTATGGGGAAACCTTGCACACCATGAGGGAGCATTTCCATTGGGAGAGCCAGGATTATTCAGAATCCAAGAAAAGGCTGAGACTATTTTTTATTGCCTCAGCACAGGCCCCTGGCTATCCCTCCTTTACTTGATATTGTTGATTATGTTTTCTCTGAATCCAGTTTGTCTCCTGATTCTTTACCCCCTGCACCAGTCAAGCCAGACAGGTACTACAGGGTCCCAGACTCTCCTAAATTTCTTTATAGAAACCCTGCTGCTGACCCAGAAACAATTTCTCAGGGTCCCAAAGGGGTTACGGCTTCCACTGCAAAAAACCCTGTCCCCTCTGATAGGGATTCCAGAGCACTGGATAGATGGGGGGAAAAGTTTACACTTCTGCTACTTTAGCTGTAAGGGCTTTAAACTGCCAATTTCACATGCTTAAATATCAACAATACCTAATGTCTTTGTTAAAACAGAAAATGATTACAAACTCAGAATGTCCTGACAATAAGGAAATGCAGGATTTATTGCATGCAGCTGAACAAGTGGGAAAGCATACTCTGCAGTGTGGTTTTGATTCATTAGAGGCTTCTTGCAGAGCTGCAGTTACAGGCTCTGTCATTCGAAGGCATGCTTGGTTAAAAGAACAAAGTTTTACTTGATCATGTTAAAGTAAAATTATTGGATGCTCCACTACAGCATGATACTTTGTTTGGTGTTAAAGAAAATGGAGGATAAAGCAAAGTCAATGCAGACAATAAAGGATTTCTTACAGGTTCAGCCACCTAGATTTAGCAGAAACTGGCCTTCTAAAAATTGGTCCTTTCCGGTGTCAGGCCACAAAGAGGCAGATACAGACGCCCAAGAGGCAGATCTCAGCCCCAAGGCTCATACAGACCTAAACAATGGAGTGCTTCAGCCCCCAAAGGAGGAGAAAACAAATCACAACCTTGTAGGAAACCGTCCCAATGACTTCACTCTACAAATGCCAAGCACTTACCTTTTGGCAGCACCCTTAGGGGGAAAGCTAGCACTTTTCTCACAAAATTGGCACATGATCACCCAGGACAAATGGGTACTGAATATTGTTTCTCAGGGTTACAGGTTCCACTTTCACACCCTTCCAAAATCAAAAGGTATGCCAGACCTGCCATAAAACCAATGGGCAGAGGCACAAAAACAAATTTCTGCTCTCATGGACATGAGAGCTATTCAAAGAGTACCACAGCAAGAACAGGGACAAGGATTTTACTCAAGACTTTCCCTGGTTCGCAGAAAGGACAAAGCCTGGAGACCAATATTGGACCTGTCAATCCTAAATACTTTCCTGGATGTTCCGAAATTCAAAATGTTAACACTGCAGCAACTTCTACCCATGCTGGGCAAGAAGGCTTGGCTAGTTACTTTGGACCTCAAGGAGGCATACCTGCATGTCCCAATCAGACAATCTTGCAGAAGATACCTCAGATTCATAGCTGGCTCAATGCATTACCAATTCTCTGCACTGCCCTTTGACTTATCTACTGCGCCCAGGGTCTTCACAAAATGCCTGGCACCAGTAATTGCATTCTGCAGATAAAAAGGAATTCAAATATATCCCTACTTGGACGACTGCCTTATTCAAGCAGACAGCAAGGACATTCTACTAAAGCATCTGGCATTTGTAAAAAGATTACTAATTTGCCTAGGGTACATAGTGAACGAAAAGAAGTCAAAACTAGTGCCCTCTCAAAAGATAATAATCCTGGGTGCAAGCTTAAATACAACTGCCCAGATGGCTTATCTCACACCAGACAAGCAAAGACAACTGACTCATTTCTTTCAAATGATGGCAACAAAGACCCAGCTCCCTGCAAGAAAAATTCTGCAAACTCTGGGCTTCATGGCATCCTGCATTCTACTAATTCCGTATGCAAGACTACATATGAGGAAACTACAATGGTATCTAAAAAGTGTTTGGACGCAGCACTGTCACAGCCTGGAAACAATAATAACTCTTATTCCCTGCCTACAACAGGAGTTTCGATGGTGAGCACTGGCCTGTCAACACAACAAGGGACAGCCTTTCACCTTACCCACAGCCAGGCAGACAATAACAACAGATGCATCGGATTATGCCTGGGGGGCACACATGGCAGGAAAATGTATTCAGGGCACATGGCCCAAGGAACAAATGCATCTTCACATCAGTCAAAAAGAGATGCTAGCTGTACAGCATGCCCTGACAGCCTTCAAGGATCTACTACATCCAGGACAACTATTACTAAAGACGGACAATACCACAGCTATGTGGTACATAAGCAAGGGGGCACACATTCCTACCCCCTCTGCAGGCAAGCCATGACTTTGTGAAACACAGCACTGACCTATCAATTACATCTGCAGGCACAATTCCTGCCAGGAAAGAAACCAGAAAACAAATGTGGTGAAAATGACCAATAACTCTGAAGTACAGATAACTCAGGAACAAAATTTGTAGTTTCCTAGGGTTTATTGAGGCTCCAAAATAATCGACAACAGCAACAAAGTAAAAAAGCACAGTCCAAGCTATACAAACATTAACGCCTTTCAAAGTCACTGCGTTTTCGTTTTCAAAGTATGCACTTCCTCAGATGAATAGTGAACTCTCTTAACAATCTTTATATACTGTCACTAATGGATTAATTAATTAATAAATTGATAAATTGATTTATGTTGTGTTGAAACAAAAAACTTTGCCCATATCTATTACACTTAAATAAAATGTTCCGTTGTATTTTTCATTGTTTGAATTAACTGTTAGATTTTTAAAAACTGAATACTTTGATAAATATGCTAAAAAACAAATAAAATTCCACTTTCAATTAATTAGTGACAAAATAAAAATATCAGTATAAAATGCAAGCATAACTCATTATTTAAACTGTAGCGACATCTAGTGACCATTAAAATTATTACATTACAACTTTAATGCCTTCCTATCTTATTATAAAACAAACAAATGGTATATTAAAATTCTGTTAAGAAATGAAAACTTGTTAAAATCAATTTTTTGTATACTCAAATACATTTGCAAAAAGTTAAAAACCACAGTTTAATATTGCCTTAATGTTATTTCATTTTAATACTTATTATTACATAAATATAAATAAATGTAAATAAATATGAATAAATAACCTTTTAAATAAATGTGGGATAGTGACTATATTATATTGCACATAGGGGAATTAATATGCAGAGCTAAATAACATAGTAAGGATTACAAAAACTGATATTTCACAATTTAGCTGCCCTTAGTTTGAGCAGAGGTAGGATACTGGTATACTCATTGAGCCCTGGTGGGTTATAAGATTCAAGTGTCATTTGCCACCATAGCTCTCTGTACTCCAATTTCTCTTCCCAAGGCCCTCCTCTGATATCTTTATCTGTATGCTCAATAACTGAAAAAAGAAAACTAGCTTGATAACATTCTTTGCTATGTTTGTACAAAGCGTTAGTTTCCTTTCCATTTTTAATGTCATTAAAATGTTCAAATATTCGTCTTTTTAACTTCCTTTCCGTCTTTCCTATATAGAAAGAAGGACATTTTGTACAACTTACAAAATACACTAGGCCCATAGACTCACAATTATAGAAATGTTTGTCATTAACTAACACTCTATTCCTGCTCATGATGTTAATTTCATTCCCATTAAGAATGTGTATACATTGGGCACATCTACCACACTTGTAAGTGCCTTTTCTTTTTCTTTCATGTGAAATTACAGCATGTTTATTTTCCAAAATATTCCTCATACTTTTATACACAATCTTAACAGGCCCTTTATTGATCTTATCCAAATCCATCAATTCTGTGAATCTATTCCATTCATTACAAAAAATGTGTCTTATTTTGTTGTTAATAGCATTATATTCTAGAGTAAGGGCTGAATGAAAATTATCAATATTTGTTATTTTACTTCCACTTTGTCCAGATATCTTGTCATTATCAAATCCCTTTATTATAGGTTTGAATCTAGTCTCTCTACCATTTATGACCTCATTTCTAATATCTCTAATAAACTTTTCTGGGTATCCTCTATCCTTAAACATATTTTCCAACAAATCACATTCCATCAAAAAATCTTCATCGTTGCTGGTCATTCTACACCCTCTAACGTATTGACCTTTAATAATATTCTTTTTTACGTGTAAAGGGTGTGAACTATCAAAATGCAAGAAGGAATTAAAGTATTTTGGTTTCCTAAAAACTTTGGTTTCCAAACCTCCTTCTCTTTTATAGATTTCTATGTCTAAATATTGTAATACATTAAGGGAACTTTGATATGTAAATTTCAAAAAATTGGTTGTACTATTTAGATATTCCATAAAAATTCTTAATTTTTCTACAGTCCCAGTCCAAAAAATTACAATATCATCCAAAAATCTATGATAGCTTATCCAGGAAGAGCTGAATGCACTGTTCAAAACAAATTCCTCTTCCCATTTTGCTAGGACTAAGTTAGCGTAAGTGGGGGCACAAGCTGCCCCCATAGCTACTCCCTGGATCTGCTTATAAAATTCACCATTGAAAAATAAAAAATTATTCTGTAATACTGTTTCCATTAGCCAGACACTCACAAGTTTATCATTATTGGACAACTTCGGGTACTCGTAAACAATTTCTTCAAACATTCTGGTACCCTCTTTGTAAGGAATAGATGAAAACAAATCAATAACATCTATTGTGACAAAAACAATGCTCCCTATATTATTAATGTTGGGAATAACTTTCAAGAGGTCCCATGAATCTTTTAAAATTTGTTTCCTATCCATCCACACCTCTTTCAACTTGACATCAACAAATTTAGCTAAGGCATGTGTTTTTGACCCTACAGCAGATACAATAGGCCTTAAAGGAGGATCTGTCTCACTCTCATGAATCTTGTGTATACCAAATATCATAGGAATTTTTGGTTTGTCCACCCTTAAATAAGCAAGAGTCTCACCATTAATTAAACCTTCTAATAACATATCTTTCAGTTTTATATCTATCTTATTATAGGCAATATTTATCTCGTTTTTAGATACATGCTGATATTTATTGTCATCCCATAGGATTTTATACATCCTGCTTTCATACTCCAATTTCTCCATTATAACTATACCTCCCCCTTTGTCTGGTTTCATAACCCTTAGGTTATGATCATCCTTGAGTTCTGTTAAAATTTTAATTTCTTCTTTAGTTAAGTTATAATAAGGTCTTTGATCTTTTGTTACATCCTTCCTTATCTCATTCTCAACTATTTTTTCCAAATTTCTCAATAAAGGATGAAGGGGGGGATTATATGTAGATCTACGTCTTAAAATGTTTACACTATCTTGGGGACCTTTGTTAGGGAGCACTAATTGTAGATTTATTTTTCTCAAAAATAGTTTGATTTCTATTAATGATTTAGCTATATCACCTTGTGTAGCAGGTATGTATTTTAATCCTTTGGATAATAAATCAAAATGACCTTTATGTAGATTCAGATAACTGAAATTGTATATATGAAAATTATTGTACGTCCATCTGTTGTTCACCTTATCAGTTTCAGTTGGGGGGTGGGGGTAGTTGTTTTCAGAGGTTATATCTAATATCTCCCTCTGCCCCTTCTTCCCCCTCTCCACTGAAAATTTTCTCCCTGATCTAGCTGTCGATTCATAATTCTTTCAGATCTTCTAAGAGATGGAAATTCATCCTCATAGGATGAAAGTCTATCTGGAGGGTCTAAATTGTCACCAGTTTCCACTCTAGCCCTGCATTTGTTATAAAATACCTCTTGAAAATGTTTTTTAAAAGGTGGATTAGGATAACTTATCTTATTTTTATATTCATTCATGTCCCTCTCCAATTTCTTAATTTTTCTCTCAACCAGTTCTTCCATATTTCCATCTATCTCCTTTCTAATGTTAAAATATTTATTTTTTTCTTCCTCTGTTGAAAACATAAGGTCACTAGTGATAACTTTGTTTAAAATCTCAATTTCCTTCAGAAGCTCATCTTGAATCCTAATGTTTTCCCTTACCATTAGTTTCAACATCTCTATCCCACACTGATTAAATATTTCTAACAATTCTGAATGAAAAAGTGAACCTGGTACCACATTATTGGGATATTTATACATTCTTAACCCTTTAGGTACAATATTTTTGCAAATACATTCATTTAAATAAGAATTCTCCATGTTCAAAGTCCTATGCTTGTGCATTAATTTAAACAGATTGTGTAAATTATCTTTATATGTATTATTTATTTTTTATTTATTTATTTATTTTACATTTGTTAACCGGGATGGTCCGGCTGGATACATGTCCATTTTCAGCGGAGTCCCGGGGAGAAAAGCTCCAAAGATACAGATTAGGATAAGAAATAGACATTACAACTAAATGTTCAACTAATAGAGGTTACATAGAAGAAGATTGTAGACATAGTACATAGATATGACAAAACAGACAATTACTGTTATTACTGTTCAGTTTGACTGCAGTATCTTTCACACTGTGTTTAAAAGTATATTTTTGCTGTAGCCAGTCACCAATCTCCTTAATAGGAGAAACAGTACCTTTGTTATTAGCACCACGTTGTGTACGTGTATCTAGTTTCTCCTTAGGCGAACTGTTGCCATTTCCTTCCCTCGGTCTGTTTTGTAACGCAATTGGGGTAATGGCTGGATCAAAACTACCCTTCGTTGGTTCTATTCGGCAGCCGGTGTCCCCTCTCGCACCCATAAGCTCCGTTTCTTTTACAGTCCTAGGTTTTACCGATTGAAAAACCAACCCTTCGGTACTTTCGGGGATGTTAACAGTATTTGATTTTTGCGTACAGACGAAGGAGGAAGCAATAGGTGTAAGGAGGTTGACCAGCTCAGTTAGCTGGCCAATGAGCTTACGCGTCAACCCCAGGTCCTCCTGCGACATTGCAGTAGCTTCCTGGTTATCCATCCACGAACTCACAAGTAACCAGAAAGCAAATGTGGTGAAAATGACCAATAACTCTGAAGTACGGATAACTCAAGAACTCAATTTATAGTTTACTAGGGTTTATTAAGGCTCCAAAATAATCGACAACAGCAACAAAGTAAAAAAGCACAGTCCAAGCTATACAAACATATACTCTGGCAGACGAACTAAGCAGAAATCTCATGGATCCTCACGAATGGAAACTAAATCCACAGGTCTTCAGCATGATAACAAGGAAATGGGGATGCCCAGATATAGATCTTTTGCCTCCCCTCACAACTGCCTACAGAGATTTTGCACAAGAACTTATCACTCACAAGCATGGAAAGTGGATGCTCTAGCCTTCAGCTGGAAAACACTGACAGTTTATGCCTTTCCTCCACTGCCTCTTCTTCCCAAGGTGCTCCTAAAAGACAAGAGAAGCCAAAAATTATTCTGATTGCCCCAGACTGGCCACGCCAGCACTGGTACCCAATCCTAAAGAGCTTGTCTCAAGGCCCAGCCTGGCCTTTACCTCAAATTCCTCATTTTCTGACTCAACAAAACAATCAGATTCTGCACAGTCAACTCAGAACCTTAAATCTGGCTGCATGGCAGATAATATAGCCACTCAGACCACACCTCTCTCTAAAGCTGTTATGGATGTCATTTTAGAAGCCAGGAGGCCCAGTACTAGGAAATCTTAAGCAGAAAAATGGAAAAGATTCTGTGCTTGGAACCGGGCACAAGGACTCGAACCAGTTGTTCCAAATATACCTCAGATTTTACAATACCTTACTGAGATGCTGGACAAAGGCCTATCCTTCTCATCAATTAAGATCCATGTGTCCGCCATTTCAGCTCATTACAATACGGAACCTCCTATTTTCTCTCGTCCACTACTAAGACAGTACCTCAGAGGGGCAAAAAACATAAACCCCCCAAGGAGAGCACCGATACCTACATGTGACCTCAATTTTGTTTTAGAAAAGCTCACACTGCCTCCTTTTGAACCAGCCAATACAGCTGATATAAAATTCTTATCATGGAAAACTGCTCTGCTCCTAGCGATAACTTCAGCAGGAAGAGTCTGAGTTACAGGCATTAATGGCAGTGGAACCTTTCATCATTTTTCATCAGGACAGGGTTTCTCTAAGGACAAACCCAACATTTATGCCAAAGATAGTATCCAGTGTGGCTCTTAACCAAACCATTAATTTGTCAACATTTTATCCAAATCCCCAGAATAAAGGGGAGAGACTTCTGCACGCTTTGGACATATACAGACAGCTATGCTTCTATTTGGACAAAACAAAACTTTCAGAAAAACTGAGCAACTGTTTGTAGCTTATACTGCAGGATCACAAGGAAAGCCTATCTCAAAGCAGACTATTTAAAAATGGATAGGACACTGCATTCGTTTCTGCTACTCACAACATGGCAAATCAGTGTCTAAGGGCATTAGGCCACATTCAACCAGAGCAGCAGCCTTCCTCAGAGGAGTACCAACCAAAGACATTCTAGAGGCTGCAACCTGGACTTCAGTGCACACTTTCACCAAACACTACCACTTACCTCTCTACTCTAAATCCAGAGCAGGCTTTGCCACTGCAGTTCTGCAGGGCCTTGTAGCCTCTCCTAATCCTATTTAGGCCCAACCACCCAACCTCAGCTTTGGGATTCAACCCAAGTGTAATGACTGCAACAGTGAAACACGATGAACATAGTACAGTTGTGTACCTACCATAAATGTAGATGTTCGAGTGTATTCACTGTTGCAGTCCAGGTTACCCTCCCACCATCCCCCTTTTCTTTGCTGGGACTTTTCTGTACTGCTCTATTCTATACAACCTATGTGGTGTATTTGCTTGTAGATGAAGAAAATTTTTATTTTAGTACATGCATACTTCCTGGCATAATTTTTTAGCCTACCTGTTTGGGGGCACCTGACATCTGGGGCAAAAAAACTGAAGAAAATGGCGTCAGCTGCATCTTTTATACCCCTGGTGCACTGACGTCAGGGAAGAGGCGATAGCAACCGAACCTAGACTTTGGAATTCTGGCCGACTGCGGGGTAGCCTGCCAGCAGGATAACCCAAGTGTAATGACTGCAACAGTGAATACACTCGAACATCTACATTTATGGTAGGTACACAACTGTACTATTCCCCTCTCCTGCAAACACAGCAGGTGCATGCACAAATGAACACACACTTTTTATAGCTTCTGAACCAGCTAAATTAAGTAGAATAAATGCCTT
This sequence comes from Protopterus annectens, assembly GCF_019279795.1. Classification (NCBI taxonomy): domain Eukaryota; kingdom Metazoa; phylum Chordata; order Ceratodontiformes; family Protopteridae; genus Protopterus; species Protopterus annectens. The sequence goes on along the minus strand of NC_056748.1, from coordinate 1,163,627,537 downwards.
CATATGGTCATCTTTATCAGAAAATGCAGCTTACATGAAAATATCATACTCTTGCTATAACACACTCATAATTCACTGCAATATTATCAAATACAAGGGCCGCTGTGGTGCAGCATTTAGCATTGTCGCCTCACAGCAAGAGGTTCTCCAGTTCGATTTTCGGCTGGAGTGCCTTCTGTGTAGAGTCTGCATGTCCTCCCTGCTGTCGAATGAACTTTAGAGACATGCAGGTAGCTGCGTGAGTGTATGCGTGTGCCTTCTGTGAAGGTTGGGTGCTTGGCTGGCAACTCGACACTGTAAAAATCCACTGCCAATCAGTACTGGACTGGTGATTCGCTGTGGTGACGCCTAACCAGAAAAAGCCGAAAGTCCAATTATTAGCAAATACATCAGGACCTGGTTTTCAAAATCTGTCTGCCATGCCATAAAAGTATGCCCAAACACACAAAATATGGCCCTTGTAATTACGTACAAACATGCACACCCAGCCAGTACTTGTAATAACAGTCAGATGCACATTAAACTTTCGAAATACTGTACTTTGCAAAATATGCTTTGAAATGACTATTTTGCGAAATAACTGTACTGTATTACTGCACAAACTTGAAAACATTTTCCGTAGTTATTTTGAATATTTTTATCAATATGTCGCAGATTTGGGCATTTCGTTTGACTAGAAATTTCTTTTGAGCATTCTGAGTGCTTAATTTTATATTTTGTGAGTAAGAGATCATTTAAGTTTTAATACCTGAAATTTGTTTCAAACATTCCTTTGCAAGTTATACATGCAGTAGGTACAATCCACTCCTGTATATTCCTCCAACATTAACTGAGTGCCTCTTGGTCCGGAGTCTGGATCCCAGTCTGACACCATGTCGCTCATCTTGTTTTACAAGTGAAGACGAACAGGCAGGATAGTTCGTTTATATACTTTATTACACAGAAAGTGATCCGAATGGATGGCAGTCAGGCTTGCACATGCTCAGTATTTATACACATGTGCAAGCCCCTTGCAAGCTTCTTAAAGGTATACATAAATATTGATCTACAATACCCAAGTATGTAAATATAAAAAACTTGCTCTGATCAAGGCACTCAACTCTTCGAATGATCTTCGGTCCCCTGGACATTTTCAATTTGTTACAGACAACACCACAGCCAGTGGTACATCAACCAACAAGGGTGAAACCACATCTTACCCCCTTAGCAAGATGATGAACATAGTACAGTTGTGTAACTGAACTTGCCATAGCAGTATATGTTCAAATGATCACTGCTGCAGTAGCTGCTCCAGCCCTCTCTTTGTTTTTTGATTACACCAGAGTGTATATATAAGTATATATTTTTACTGCTAGCTATGTCTTCTCAGGGCTTAGCCTTCCCCTCTCAGTTGACACGAAAGCTCCAAGGGTTTGGTGCTCAAATCTGTGTTTTCAGGCAGGCTGAAGGTGTCTAACAGTCTGAGTGGAGAAGATGGCCTGAAGTTTTGGAAACTGGACAGCTGTTACAGCCTTGGCAGTATTTTAAGAGAAAAAGTTTTAAAACATACTGTTATTTGTCTCTTTCTCCCATCTAGCAAAATGAATATGTTATTTGCTGAAGTGTTGGTAAGAAAAGATCATTGAACCATGTTTATTAAAGATGGGCTTTGCCTATGATAGATGTAGTTTGCTTATGAACTTGAATAACATCTATTTTCTATACTTCTGAATAAGAGTTAATTTACTGAGGCAGGCTGTGGAAAATTCCAGCTACCACTGTTGAAGTAAGTATGGTGTACCTTTTTGAACGTTCTACACTAACTGTGGTTTTGAGGTAAACGTTCTACACTAACTGTGGTTTTGAGGTAAACATTCTACACTAGCTGTGGTTTTGAGGTAAAGCATTCTTTTCTGAGGTAAATCGTGATCCTAGATGTTTTTCATAGCCAACTGTCAACTGTTAGAAATGTAACAAAAGCTATTTTGGCTAGTAACAGGAAAGTATAAAAGTTGATGTCAGTAAACAAACTGATCAAATTGAGATCATCTTGGCCAACATGCTGCTGTAATCTGGTTATCTACAAATAAAGAAGTTTTTCATCACCTGAGGCAGATGTGACTCGCTTGAATTTTTTCTTCTTACACAGTATATAACCAATGTTGCAAAGTCTGCTATAGCAGTGATCGTTCACAGATAGTGTTATAAGTTTTCTTATATAACTGTAGATGTTTTGTAGTCCTATCTCGCCTTCATTCTTACATGTGGGTTCGGCTGCGACTTGGCCAGTTACAAAGCTTGTAGTCTCTCAGTTGGTTCGTGGCAAGGTAGGTATTCCCATAGTGCACTAGTAAGAATCCCCAGATTTCGTTTGCCGCGTATGAGTTCAGAAGTGCTCTCTTTCTTGGCCGTGACTAAGTTAGAATTTCTTCATTATTCAGTTTCTGTAGTGATTGTTTTTTGATATAATAGTAGTTTAGTGTAAATAGCTTAACTGTTGTTATTCTAGCAGAAGATTAACGTGTTTTATTTGTATTTTTTCAAAGTGTGGTTAAAAACTTGTTGGCCATCGCTTCCGCAGGCCCTTCTCTTTCTGAGTGGTATCCCTTCTTCTGTGTGCTAGTTTTGCTAAATTTTTTCTCTTAGACGTAGGTCCGTATTTTAGTTAAGACCTATTCTAGCATTTGACTAGAATAAGTAGTTTAAAATTAATAGCTTAACACTTGTTAGCTAGAACTATTTAGTGTGTTTGTTGAATTTAGTGCTGTTGTTGCAAATTGTTGGCTGTCGCTTTCACATCTGTTTAGGGCTAGGCCCTTTTAAGTTAGAGGACCTAGTCCTCTATTGTGTTCTCTTTATTGTGTTGTTTCCTCAGCAAGGCTAGGCCCATTTAAGTTAGAGGATCTAGTCCTCTTATTTTGCTCGTCTTTGTGGGTTGTTTCTTGAACAAGGCTAGGCCCGTTTAAGTTAGAGAACCTAGTCCTCTGTTGTATGTTCTTCGTGTTTCACTGTTGCAGTCATTATATATGGGTTATCTGTTTGCAGGTTGCCCTCAGTCGGCCTGATTAACAAAGTCTTGGGTTCTGTGTCGGTTGCTGTCCCTTCTTCCATGACGTCAGGTTGTCAGGGGTATAAAACATGCAGATGATGCCATTACACCAGTCTTGCCGTGCGGTGTCCGAAGCAGAAGTAGTTCACAAGTGCCGGTCAGCCGACTCCTGAAATTTTCATTTTCGAGTTTCAGAACCAAAGTCTTCAACTAAAGTTAAGTACCCCGTTGGGGAAACTTTTTCTTGCTCCTTTCCAATGTCAGTAAAAGTTAATAATTGCATTACTTGCGGAAAGCAAATACCTCATAAAGATTTTCATTCGTACTGTATTCCTTGCCTAGGTCCTGACCACAACGTACTTTGCTGTCAGTTTTGTGCTCTATTTAATCAGCGCACTATCCGTCATCTGTATACTTTTGCCTCTGAATATTTCGGTTCTCGGATTAATTATCCAGAAATGTCGGTTAGTCATCTGACTACTGGGATTCCAAAACAATGCAAAGATAAAGACAGAGACAGGCCACTGAGGTCCAGAACTGCTGACGACACTTCTGCTAAGCCAGTTGCTAGTTCGCCGGTACTCAGTGAGGCGCTTTCGCAGCCCCTGGTACCTGCTACTTCTGATTCGCAGGCCTCTACTGAGACCCATTCGGAGTCCAGTATGCCGCGAGATGCTTCAACTTCCTTGGATGGGTCCGGAGCCGCTGTGCAGGCACCGGCTTCTGAGGGTGTATTCAGGCCTATGGACTTGCATATTAAATTGACGCCGCCTCCAGTACTTAGGCCTAAATCTCGATCCATGTCTAAAAAACCGACGCCCAGGCCACATGCTCAGGCCTCTATGCCTAAAAAAACAAATAAGAATAGCTGAAGATCTAATAACTCTAATCAGGGGTAGCTAACCCCCCCCCCCCCTTCTAAGAGGCCTAGGACTGAGGTTGATTATGAATCTTCTGATCAGGATTCTGTTTTTTCTGACTCTTCTGATGATCTGGATTTGTCCTTACCTATTTATGAGGATTCTGATGCAGAGGACTCTATTCCCTCTACTTCCCCTCCTGAGGATTTTTCTTTTGGGAAAATCTTACATACTCTAAGGGAGCATTTCCACTGGGAAAGCCAGGATTTTTCTGATTCAAAAAAGAGGCTTAGGGATTTCCTTCTCCTACCTCAGCATAGGCCTTTAGCTATTCCTCCTGTACTAAACATTGTTGATGATGCTTTCTCGGATTCTAGTTTGGCCCCTGATTCCCTGCCTCCTGCTCCCAGAAAACCTGACAGATGCTACAGGGTCCCTGAGTCCCCCAAGTTCCTTTTCAAAAATCCTATTGCAGATCCAGAGTCTATTTCACAGGGGCCCAAGAGCATTAAGGCTTCTACCGCTAAAAATCCTACCCCTTCTGATAGAGACTCCAGGGCGCTGGATAGATGGGGTAAGAAGGTTTACACTTCTGCAACCTTGGCCACTGCCAGTTTCATATGTTAAAATATCAGCAACATGTTATTGGACTGCTTAAACAGAAAATTATGTTGATTCCTGACTGGGTGGAAAATAAAGAATTACAGGATTTAATGCATTCTGCAGAACAAGTTGGAAAACATAATTTGCAATGTGGTTTTGATTCATTAGAGGCCTCTTGCAGGGCTGCTGTTACTGAGTCTGTGCTCAGAAGGCATGCTTGGCTTAAGGAGCCATCTTTGCCTGATCATGTTAAAGCTAAATTGTTGGATGCTCCTTTAAATCAGGACCGCCTGTTTGGCAACAAGGCTGAGGAAGTTCTTAAAAAGATGGAAGATAAAGCTAAATCTATGCAAACTGTTAACGATTTTTTACAAGTTCAGCCTTCTAGATTTAGTAGGCACTGGCCCTCTAAGAATTGGTCCTTTCCAGCCCCTTCCAGGTCTTCTCAAGCCAAATCCAGACACAGCAAAAACCCCAGGTTTCAGTCCCAGGGGACTCACAGAACTAAGCAGTGGGGGCCTCCACTTCTAAGTCTGGGAATAATAAGACTCCCCCCATAGTAAACTTTCTCAATGACTTCCTTTTAAAATTTCCAAGCACTTATCAACTGACTGCCCCTTTGGGGGAAAGATTGCTCTTCATGCAAAGAATTGGGAACTCATTACCCAGGACAAATGGGTTTTAAATATAATGTTCTAGGGATACAGATTTCACTTCCACATGTTGCTAACATCAAGTGGGTGGCCAGACCTACCCCCAAATCAGTGGGCAGAGGCCCAAAAACAAGTACTTTCTCTCTTAAGCATGGGGGCTATTCATCTGGTACCAGAAGAGGAAAAGGGACAAGGTTTCTACTCAGAAAAGACAATTCATGGCGTCCTATCCTGGACCTCTCTACTCTAAACACCTTTTTGGAGATTCCAAAATTCAAGATGTTGACTCCACCAATTACTTCCTATGCTAGGCAAAGATGCCTGGTTGGCAACACTAGATTTAAAAGAAGCATACCTGCACATCCCAATCAGGGAATCTTGCGGAAGATACCTACGCTTCAAAGCAGGCTACACGCACTATCAGTTCTCTGCACTGCCCTTTAGCTTATCTACTGCGCCCAGGATATTCACAAAGTGCCTAGCTCCAGTTATTGCATTTTGCAGGCAAAGAAATATTCAAATATACCCATACCTGGACGATTGTCTAATTCAGGCAGAAAGCCATGACATGCTTTTGAATCATCTGGCCTTTGTAAAAAGGGTTCTAACTTGTCTGGGTACACCATAAACGAAAATACATCACACCTGGTACCCTGTCAACAAATTATATTCCTGGGAGCAAGCTTGAATACAACTTCCCAGATGGCTTACCTCACTCCAGAAAAGCAAATTCATTTCACAACCTACTTCAAACAAGTGGCCACAGAAACCCTGCTATCTGCAAGACGAATACTGCAAGCCTTGGGGTTTTGTGGCCTCCTGCATTCTTCTGATTCCATATGCAAGACTGCATGTGAGGAAACTACAGTGGTATGTAAAAAGCTTATGGTGTCAACATTCTCAAGACCTAGAAACAATGATTCCTATCATACCTTGCCTATGCCTAGAGTTCCTTTGGTGGGCAGAGGCCTGCCACCAAAACAAGGGACTACCTTTCACACCACCCCCTGCCGCCCAAACCCTAACAACAAATGCATCAGACTATGCATGGGGCCTCACCTGGCAGGGTAGTTCATTCAAGGACAAATGGAACCCAAGTCAAATGTACCTGCATATCAATCAAAAAGAAATGTTCGCTGTAGACAATGCTCTGACAGCCTTCAAGGACCACATTCTTCCAGGACAACTAATGGTGAAGATGGACAACACCACTGTTATGTGGTACATAAACAAGCAGGGAGGTGCACATTCTTACCCCCTCTGCAGACTAGCCATGGCATTGTGGAACACAGCCTTGAGCTACCAAGTGCACCTACAAGCTCAATTCCTGCCAGGAAAATTAAATACACTGGCAGATGGAGTAAGCAGAAACCTTATGGATCCACACGAGTGGAAACGGGAACCAAGGATTTTCAACATGTTGACAAGCAAATGGGGGATCCCAAATATAGACCTGTTTGCCTCTCCCCAGAACTACCAATTGGACAAATTTTACTCAAGGACTCCCCACACACAAGCCTGGAAATTGGATGCTCTGTCCATCAGCTGGAAAAACCTATCAGTCTGTGCCTTCCCCTCTCTGCCTCTGCTCTCCAAAGTACTGCTAAAAATCAAACAGGACAAACCAAGGATGATTTTGATTGCTCCAGATTGGCCGCGCCAACACTGGTACCCTTTCCTGCGCAGTGTGTTATGGTTATCTCCATGGCACCTGCCTCAGACTCCTCCCCTGCTGCCTCAGCAGGAGAACCAGATTCTGCACCCTCATCTTCCAACACTGAACCTTGCAGGCTGGCTAATTACTTAATCTCTCCTTTACCATCCCTCAGCAAACCTGTGATGGGTATCATCTTAGAGGCAAGGAGGCCTAGTACTAGAAAATCTTATGCAGAAAAATGGAAAAGATTCTGTGCCTAGAGCCAATCTCAAGGGATGAGCACAGCAGTGCCCAATTTACCTCAGATTTTACAATACTTAACTGAGATGATTCACAAGGGCCTGTCTTTTTCCTCCATTAAAATCCACTCCTCAGCCATTTCAGCTCATTATAACACAGAACCCTCCCCTCTTCTCTCATCCACTGCTCAAGCAGTTCCTCAGAGGGGCCAAAAATTTGAGACCACCCAGGAGAGCTCCAACCCCAGCCTGGGACCTTAACTTTGTCTTGGAGAAACTCACTCTACCTCCTTTCGAGCCAGCTGCTACTGCAGACTTAAAATTTCTTTCTTGGAAAACAGCTTTCCTTTTAACAATCACTTCAGCTAGAAGAGTATCTGAATTACAGGCCCTTATGGCAGTGGAGCCTTTCATCATCTTTCATGCAGACAGGGTGTCCCACAGAACCAATCCATCCTTCATGCCCAAGGTGGTATTCATTGTGGCTCTTAATCAAGTCCATTCATTTGCCAACCTTCTTTCCCAATCCACAGAATAAAGGGGAATGGATACTGCATTCCTTAGATGTGCGCAGACAACTTAGATTCTACTTGGACAGGACTAAACCTCAAAGGAAATCTGAACAACTGCTGGTCGCATTTGCTGCAGGGGCAGAGGGGAAGGCTATTTCAAAGCAAACCATTTCTAAATGGATAAGCCATTGCATTCATTTCTTCTATAAGCACTATGGAAAACCTATCCCCCAGGGTATCAGACCTCACTCTACCAGGGCTGTATCTACCTCTAAAGCCTTTTTCAGAAGCATCCCTACCAGGGATATCCTAGAGGCTGCTACCTGGAGTTCTGTACATACTTTCACCAAGCATTATCATTTGCCAATTTTCTCTAAATCCAGAGCTGGCTTTGCCACTGCAGTCTTGCAGGGCCTTATAGCTGGCCCTAATGCTTATATCTAAGCTCCTCCTCCCAACCATAGCTTTGGGAATCTACCCAAATGTAATGACTGCAACAGTAAAACACGAAGAACATAGTACAGTTGTGTACACTTACCATAAATGTAGATGTTCGAGTGTATTCACTGTTGCAGTCCTGGTTACCCTCCCTCCAGCCCTCTAACTTCTTTTGGCTGTACCTCTGCTTTCCTTTACTATGCTTAAAAGCCTTTTTGGTGTATTTGCTTTTTGTTGGAGGTATATCTTTGCGCTTTTATGTTTAATTGCTTCCCGTTGGGGGGCACCTGACATCTAGGGCAAGAAAAACAGATGTAATGGCGTCGGCTGCATGTTCTATAACCTTGACGACCTGACATCATGGAAGAAGGGACAGCAACCGACGTAGGACCCAAGACCTTGTTAATCAGGCCGACTGAGGGCAACCTGCAAGCAGATAACCCAAATACAATAACTGCAACAGTGAATACACTCGAACATCTACATTTATGGTAAGTGTACACAACGGTACTTTTTTCCTTGTGTGCAGTGCTTTCTTGAGCAGGGCTAGGCCTCTTTAAGTTAGAGGACATTGTCCTCTCTTCCTGTCTTTCTCTCTTGTGATTGTTTTCTGACAATATGTCTAAGGAATCAAAAGATCATAAACCTTCAGATTTTAAATAGTGTCTGAAATGTTCTCATAAAATGTCCCTGACTGACGGACGTAGTATTTGTGTCTATTGCCTGGGAGCCATACATCTTCAGGAGACATGTACCTTTTGCCACTCCTTTAGTTCTCGGGTTCTCCAGGAAAGGAAGAACAATTTGATCGTGAAAGGTCTCCCTAAACCTTCCTTTGAGGAGGATTCAGCCAGCTCTTCATCTCATTCCAGGTCTCCCTCTTCTAAAAAAGAGAATGTAAAGTTGGTCAAAAGACAGTGTCCCACACCCGACAGGTTTATCTGGACCTCCACAAAAAATTACTAAACTGGACAAACCTTCTACCTCCTTGGCTCCTCTGCCTTCGGAGCCGGTCGAGGTTATTCACATTGACACTCCAGTCTCAGCCCCAAATTTTTCGGAGCAGACTACTGAAATTTTACCTTGGTGCCAGTCTAGAGATTTATTACCGGTGTCCGCAACACTCAGATCTCCGATTTTACAGAGATCTAGATCACCTACCATGTCTTCCAGGTCCTCCAAGAGTCTTTCTGAAGAGGCTGTAGAGAGAGTAGTGCTTAGACTTTTGAAGTCGTCGGTGCTAGCTAATTTGTTGCCAGCTCCGACCCATTCGGTCCCAGAGCCATCTAAGGCCATATTACCTGCTTCTGTTCCTCCTCCGAGCCATGTCGGTCTTTCAGAGCTAGAGCCATTGGTGCCGCTTGTTGTGAAACCATCTGTTCCAGTACTCCTACTGTCTGTCTCAGAGCCGAGTTCCACTCCGACACTTTCGGTGCTGTCCTTGGTGTGTAAGAGCCGAAGCTCACCATTTGGCCCCGACGGGGATGTTCGGACCTGAACTACTTCGGTTCCGAGGCTACCTCTCAGTGCGTCAGCTCGGTTGAGCTCGGATCCTACATCTATCTCAGAGCTGGTCGCTTCTGCGCCAGGGGCTACTTCTGCTTCCTCAGAACCGGGGGTGTCCTCGGAGCCAGAGAGATCTGCCTTCGAGATGATGAGTGTGCTGTCTAGATCTTCAGCTCCACTCACAGGTACCGATGCTATCCCCTCTCATGCTCTGACTTCTGCCTCAGCACCATCTCTCTCTCTTGACAGCAGTGAACCGCACCCTCAGGACCCCACATTGGGTGGCCCCCAGTCTTAGACCTCCCCGGAATATCTTTCTGAGGAGCCTCCTTGGAAGAGAACTTGCAAGAGGAAGCATGTAGACTCCCCTGATGAGTCCATCACCTCTCACACTGACCTTGAGGAGTCAGAAGAGTCCCCTAGGTCTTCCTCTGATGATATCTCCTTCATAGATATCTTAGAGATCCTGAAACAGAGAGGCAGCTGGCCTACTGTCACCCCTTCTGATGAGGAGCCAGTGTACCTGAAGGCTTTTGGGTCTCAACCTTCAGCCTCTTGGGTGTCTCCACCTTTCGATGAGCTGCTAGACTTAATCAGTCAAAAGGTGTGGGAAACTCCTGATGCCGTGGAACCAGACCCCAGAAGACCCAACAAATTTCTTTCAGCCCCAAAAGAGAAAAAGATTTTGACTAAAGATGTGCCTGTAGATGCCATGGTGGTGGCAGTAGCCACAAAGAAGGAACTAGTGGAAACTTTCTCATCTGTCCACCCCCCGAAGGAGTCTCGAACGATATTCAGATATGGGAAGCGTATCTTCTCTTCAGCGGCTTTTACACTCAGATCGCTGAATTACCTCACCCATTTCACTAGGCTCCAAAGAGATCTCCTAAAGGAGCTAGGACATACTCTCCAAGGTACTTTAGAGTCCCTGAGAAAGTTACTGCTCAGTTATCTACTTTAAACTCCATTGTTAACTCCTCCATGAGGCCGATATCTTATGCAGTAGATGGAGCAAGCAGGGCAGTGGGTTCAGGAGTTTCCCTTAGGAGACACTCCTGGATGCGCTTATGTAATTTTGCGGAGCCCTTTAAATCTACATTTACCAATGCCCCCTTTGAGGGTTCCTCTCTGTTAAGACCAAAGGTAAAAGACACACTCACCAGATGTGAGCAGGAAGGGAAAACTCTCTGCCATGGGAGTACGTTTTTCTGTCCCTTCTAGACCATACCCTAAAGGTCAGAGGCAAGAAAATGTGTTTCAAGAAATCCCAAGAGATTTTTCTCTGACGCACAAGGCAGGGGGTCCGCAAAACCAGGGTAGCTGCGATTCTATTCGTGGATGTCCCTATCAGTGCTCCTGAAGGGAGGCCTGACTGCACTTCTCTGGAGCCAGTTGGGGGTCTCTTATATTTGTACCCAGAAGCCTGGCACGACATCACACAAGACAAGTGAGTACGAAGAATAATTTCCAGGGGATACTCCATACCCTTCTCTTTTCCACCAAGAAAATTCCAGACATTCCACCCAATCACAGGGAGCAAGCAACTATAGAAGTCCAAAAGTTGCTTCAGAAGAGAGTCATCCAAACCATCCCCGCAGACCAGATAGGATTCGGAACTTACTCCAGATTCTTTTTAGTGCCAAAACAAACTGGATGCCCATTTTGGATCTCAGCAAGTTAAACGAATCAGTAAAGAAGTCCTAGTTCCAAATAGTATAACTGCAGTCTATACTCCCTCTGTTAGGGAAAGACAATTGGATGTGCTCCATAGACCTCCAAGATGTGTACCATCCATAAAAATGGACAGAGCATCAAGGAGTCATTTACGCTTCTGGTTGGGAGCCAGTCATTACCAATTTCGTGCTCTGCCCTTTGGTCTCACCACAGCCCCCAGGGTGTTCACCAAATGCATGACGGTAGTAACGGCTCACTTGAGACATCTTGGATTCCAAGTGTTTCCGTACCTGAACGACTGGCTCCTGACTGCCACCACCAGGCACTTACTTCTACAAGCCATGGATTCAAGCATCTGAGTCTGCACTCAGCTAGAGATTACTATAAACTTGGAAAAGTCTGCATTGTTGCCCTCTCAATATGTGACTTTTATAGGTGCAGAAAAAGAGACAGTCGCAATGATGCAGACAGAATGCAGAATCTAAGACAGCAAATATACAGCCTGCTTCCCTAACACAAAGTCAAAGTGAAGACAGTGCTCAAACTCTAGGAACCATGGCCTTTGCTGTAACTTTAGTTTCACTAGCCAGACTACATATGAGAATTCTACAATGGTTACTCTTTTCCCAGTGGTCTGTTCAATAACTGCCTCTATCTCATCCCATTTTAATAAGAGAATCATGCAACCAAGGACCTTCGTTGGTGGATCCAGTCAAATCAACTTACGATAGGGACACCATTCATTCCTCACCAACTCATTGCTACTGTGACCATGGATGCCTTCCAGATAGTCTAGGGGGGGCATTGTGTAGGAAGGACAGTCCAAGGCACATGGCAAGAACACGAGACTCACTTGCATATCAATTTCGTAGAGAAGAGAGCAGTGCTGCTAGCGTTACAAGCAGTTCACGACTTTCTTCCTCTAGGAGCAATAGCAATCCAGTCAGACAGTATGCAGTGGTATGGTATATAAACAAACAAGGGGGAACCAGATCCTACCCCCTATGTCGAGAGGCTCTTCGTGTTTGGCAGTGGGTGACATTTTCCCAAAGCTTTCTAGTTGCAACGCATATCCCAGGGACAACCAGTGTGATAGCCGACAAGCTCAGCAGTGCAATCTTGATGCCTAATGAATTGTCTCTGAATCAGAAAGTCGCGGAACTGATTTTCTGCAAATGGGGACAGCCTTGCTGCGATCTGTTTGCCAGTCCAATGAATGCCAAATGCAGCAGCTATTTTTCCCTTATTCTCCCTGACGGGGGAGACCCTGAGAGATGCACTTGTCCACAATTGGCCCTTGGGACTTCTATATGCCTTTCCTCCCTTTCCGCTAATATCGAAAGTGATCCAGAAAGCAAAGATCTTGGGAAGCAGTATGATTCTTATCACTCCTTACTGGCCTCATCAGATTTGGTTCCCTTTTCATGGCCCTCACCTTCTGGATGATCCATGAACTCTGGACCCCAGTACCAGACCTTCTGACACACACGTCAGGTACGTTCCATCCCTGTCTCCACACCCTCAACTTGACAGCATGGCTGCTCCACGTCCATCCCTAGTCAGGCTTCATGATTTCTCCCCTGCAGTTTCACATATCCTGACGTCCTTTCACAAACTTTCTACGAGAAAATTGTACGCTAGCAATAGAAAAGATTTTCTCTCTGGGCACGAGCTAAAAACTTAGATCTTTATACAGCCTCCATTCCCTTAGTGTTAGAATTTCTAACCGAACTTTTTCATCAGGGATCATTTGCTGCTGCAATCAAAGTTCAATTAGCAACTATCATTTGAGACAGCATGAACCTAATCTTATGGCTCACAGATTGTGTAAATCTTTTTTAAAAGGCACTACCTTGCTAAGACCTCCTTTTCAAGAACCTGCATCTCCCTGGGATTTAAATTTTGTTCTTTCTAAACTTACCTGTCCACCTTTTGAAACCATAAATACTTGTGAATTAAAGTTCCTTTCTTGGAAGACCATTTTTCTAGTAGCCATTACATCTGCCAGAAGAGTGTCAGTGTTGCAAGCTTTTTCAGTCAAACCTCCTTACTTGATTTTTCAGAGAGAGAGAGTTTCCCTTCGTACAAATCCGCCTTTCATTCCTAAGGTTTGCTCTCAATCTAATATGAAGCAAACTATTGAACTGCCAGTCTTTTATCCTAATCATTCAAACAAAGTTGAATATAACACAAAATAAAAAACGAAAAGTGCAAACTTTAAAACCACTTTATTACCAACAGAATGTGGAATAAATAAATACTCTCAGAAACTAAGCGCTGTCACCAACCTCTTTGGCTTCATCTGAGTTAGAGAGCAAGTCACACCAACAAATACGCATTTGAATTTTACACAATCATTATTCCACACCATTCTCATATTCCATACATAATTCATGAATATTGTGGTACTTTATATATTTTTATAAGTAGTAGTTTTAGATATATCGGGATGTATGAATGTTTATTTAAATACATGTGGGAGGATATTGTGATGTCATTCATATGATTTGCTCTCATTAACTCTGATGAAGCCAAAGAGGTTGGTGAAAGCGCTTAGTTTCTGAGAGAATTTATTTATTCCACTTTCTGGTGGTAATCAAGTGGTTTTAAAGTTTGCACTTCTCATTTTTTATTTTCTGTTATCAGTGCGTGCCCTTGTTTGGTAATTTTGGTCTAGTTAAAGCAGAATATAAGTTCCATCAACTTGATGTACACAGACAGTTAAGGTTCTGTCTACATAGAACCAAAGAGTTTCGTAGATCAGACCAATTGTTTGCATCTTTTTCGGAGACGAGAAAAGGTATGCTAGTCTCCAAGATAACATTATCAAACTGGATTTCAAATTGTATATCTCTTATTTACTCTTCCAATGGCAAAGAACTCCCATTTAAAATTAAAGCTCATTCTACCAGATCTGTATCCACATCTGCTGCCTTTCAAGCCAGAATTCCAATGAACAATATATGTGTAGCAGCAACTTGGGCTACCCCTCATACTTTCATTACTCATTACAAATTGAATTTGGCCTACAGGGGCAGAGCCTCCTTTGGTTCCATGGTTCTTTGGAGTATGTTCCCGTGAGCCACCCCAGAAAAAGGTGCTAGGGGCACTGTCCTGTATGTAAGAATGAAGGTGAGATAGGACTACAGAACATAAAGAAGTTATGTACTCACCATAACGTTCCATGTTTGTAGTCCATCTCACTCTTCATTCTTATGAACCCACCCACCTACGCCTGTCCCATCTTCACTAGGGTTGGAGACCTTTCATCTTTGTTTTTCCTTGTGGAAATACCTTCTATCAGTTTATAGACAGCAGCAAACAAGATAAACAACACTGCATATTACAGAGTCTTTATCTTGGCATGTTTTTATTTGATGATGGTATGGTTTGTGCATAGTCTTAAATTTCAGTAACACCATGCCACTTCTCCATAGCTGGCTTTTGGCACCAGCGAACCCTGCAGTTGCTCGGGGCCCCTAAATGCAGGAACTTATCTTATTTTGTAACATGTCTGTCAGACCAACAAAAGCTAGTACACCAATCTTGTATACTCAAAAAAAGGTGGGTAGTAATAACTCTTATTTATATCTCCTTTAAAATTCAAAGGTATTTCTGGTTATGGTTATTTCTGGTTATAGCAACAGGCTTCACAATTCCATTAAATATTTTACCACTGATCTAGTGGATAAACAATATAGCAGCTTTAGATGTCTGCAATACCTGTCACTGGGGGGGGGGTTAATTATCCTGGACTGTGACTGTGTGAGGCCCTGCCAAAGCTGCTGTTGGTTGGGGAAAATGAGGAGAAAAAATGTATTCATTTCTGGATCACACTGTTTAACCTGAACAGGGCTGTGATATGACCCTGTTAGGATAAAGATGATTATGAACTTGAGCAAGATAAGCAATAGAGAGATCAGCAGCCAAGAGTGGACTAATCTTGGTGCATACCCTGCATTTTAAGAAGAGCTGATGCTTCTGATCTTCAGGGATGTTTTCTGTTTAAAGGAGTTTCATAAGTAGTGGCAGAACACCAGATAGAATAACTCAACTTCTTTGCTGAAGAACTCTGCGCTGTGTCAAAAATAGCGGAGCAAATGCTCAAAATCGGGAAAATGTTTTAAATATTATTCTGATTCACTTAAAGTCAAATAGAATAATACATTTTGCACCAGCATGTATTTTTTGGGCAATAAAAGGTGTAAAACTGATGTCCGGATATACTGACGGTCTGTAATTGTGAATTATTTACCAGCAAATCAAAACTTTTTTACGAAGTACAAAGCAAAGTTACGAGACAAAATCAGGGAAAGTGATTGTGTGTGTGTGTGTGTGTAAAAAAAAAAAAAAAAAAAAAAAATTTTTATCTGTGCACGTACTACACAATAATGTGCTGGGGACACGTACATTGTTCCAGGTATCAATAACAATGCATCTAACAAGTGATTATATTTAAAAAGTAAAGCAATGAAGTTTATAATAGAACATTCAGACGCTTAGATGATCTTGGAGTCTGGTGGTCCCCACTCCCCACACTGAATAAATGGATACAGAAGCAGGGATAATTCACTTTTATTTACCTCATTGAGGAGTAATGTATACTGTCACTGATAATGTATACTGTCACTGATTTCACAGACATTCCGTCAGCCGTCATTGACTGTGTGGGGGCCCCACAAAAGCTGTTGCTGGTTGAGGAAAAAAAAGTATTATTTTTCTGATTACGGTCTTTAGCCTGAACAGTGCTGTGATGTGACCTTGTTAAGATAAAGCTGACAGTGGCCTCCACTCTCTACTGTACCCATTCTAAAACCAGATTTGCTCAGATGTTTGTGTGTGTATGTACAGAAAGTTGTTGTAGGTTTGTAGGTTAAGAAGGGGGAGGTTGTGTAGTTAGTTCTTTAATTTTCATCACAGTCAAATCTTAAAGGTGTGCACAGGAGATAGTTATAGCTTGCGTTTGGGTTGGGGACGGTGTGGTCACCATTTCTTTGCAGGTTCGTGGGTGTATTTATTTTATTATTTTATTTTGCATTTGTTGACCGGGAGTGTCTGGCTGAGCTATTGTCCTTTTTCAGGGGAGGCCTGGGGAGAAAAGCTCCAAAGATATACAATGCAATACAAATGCTAATGACCACTAGGGCCCTTGTAAACTTAACCATGCGACCGAAATGTGACCCACACATTTGATTTATATATGGGGTGATTTATTGACTGCCTCAGTCCTCAGAGACATAGGAACCAGAACTGAGGTAAATTTCCACTTACCAATCCATTGGTCCAAGTTGTAGTTAAATAAGGGAAACTGTCCTTCAAATGGAATGGGGAGCCTATTCCAGAGAAAGAGAATTCTCCAAGAAACCTATTTGCATCTCCAACATGTCCTATTTATGTCATGTGTGAAATTTAGGTCTTTGATTGTAGTGGTTCTGATGCTGTTTGTATTTGTGGATGTGCAAAGGGCTCATCAAAAAAGTGTCCAGGGATGCCTTGTATGCCAAGTAAGGATCATCTCTCAAATGTCTGTATGATGCTCAGGAAAGAAACAGAGCTTTGATGCAATCCGCGTAGGATGTTGCATTTACTCAGCTGTATCCTTTTTGTAAGGAACCTTTGTGGGTGTTCTAGTTGCTGCACGTGTCTGGTCAGATACATAACAAAAGGGGAGGGGTCTTACTTTTCTCATAGACCTCAGAGGTGTACCAAGAAGGTTATTATAGCTTGTATATAGGGGCAGTGTATTGTTTAGGAGCAACAAAGTAGAATACATTACTATAATCTATTTTTTTTTCACTTTCCGCACAATCACTTAGAAGGCACGTATACTGGTGACGACTACCTTTGAGGGTTAGGAGTGAAGAAGCATGCTGTGTATATGTATGACAGCAGTCATTTGAAATACATGACTGTCATCATTTGAACCCCTGTTTTCATCCCGATAAAACACCAGAGAGATGCAAAGGCAGTGACTGTCTTTTTGGGAGGTTAAGGAGGCAGGTAGCATTTCCAGATAGGACCTGTGTACCTTCACAACAGTTGTCTTGATAGTTTATTGTGAGCTACTATTTTGTCTGCTCTGAACATTAAGCCTTGGATGCAACTTGTCTGACTGAATTTTTTTTCTTTTCTTATTTATGATTTTTTTCTTTAGGCCGCTGTTGGATTAAAAGGTTGGGAAAATGCTCTAAAATGCATCTCAGAGCCATGTATAACCCCTATGGCTTCTGGGGGTAACAACTTAATTGAATTATTTTCTAAATAGATGTTAACCATTAGTCTTGCTCAGGAAAGCCATGTTAAAAGAATGCACAGAAAAGTAAAGCTGAACAACAGCAACACTGAATTTCTTTCCTTAGTCATAATTTCTGTTCAAGTTATCATTGTATGAAAAGGTCGTGTAAAAAGAAAAAAAAACTTTAAAAAGCACTTCAGGGCATTTTGAAAGTTGTGTGTTATTGAAAAAGCTGAAGAGTAAGGCATAATGTGAGAAAAAGAATACAAAAAGTAATGTGCATGGTATAAGGAGGCCAGGATGGGGAGTAACAGAGGGGAGCATTTGATGATGTGTGGAGAGGGGGGCTGAAAAGGTAGGCTGTGCCTAGGAGGCCATTTCATCTAAATCCAACCCTGTACTTAGTTGTAATGTATCATTGTTGCAACTAAATGCCAGTAACTGTACATGTCCCTTTGTGAGATGGGCCAACATAGGCTGGTTGTAATATCAGAGCATTGTGGCTACAGGTCATTCTGTGCGTATTACTCCCTAAAAGTTTGCAGCATGAACTAAAGTTGCTTAGGAGGAGTGGCAGTAGCAGGATGATATGTAGACTATGGTGCCTAGGGGACCCAGCTTGACTTTTGCTGGTGGCCACAAAATGCTAACATTGGCCCTGTACATTTGGCATCTAAAATGATAGCAACCCTGACAGCTGACTAGATACTTTGTACAGCAATCTACTTACAAGTGGTATTTTCTATAACAGCAGTAGTTCTATATACTGCTGCTGTCAAGCTCAAGGATTATAGTTTTGATAGTGGTCAGCATGTTTCAATCTAAATCAAGAAATAGCGATGCAACAGAAGTGGGGAAAAAAGGCAATGTATGAAGACATTTATGCCTTAGTTTAAAAAGAATTTCCAACACAAATTCAAAAACAGATAGTTTTACTTTTTTTAACTGTGCTTGCAAAATACTTTTGGGGATAAATAGTAATCACATCAGCACATTTCTCTGTCATTCAAGATAACAGCAACGATAAAAAATCTTACCATTGCTGAAGACACTAGAGAATAGCAGAACATGTTCTTTAGAAGATTTAACAGCTCTAGACTTGTAGTGCTAGCACTGACACTTTAGGAAGAGTGTGGGGTGAAGTCTGAACATAGATGTCCTTCAAGAATGCAACTGCAGTCATAACATATGGGTTGTCCTGCCTCAGGCAGCCCTCGGTCGGCCGGATTCCAAAGTCTGGGTCCGACGTCGGCTGATGTCGCATTTCTCTCCAACGTCAGAGCGGCTAGAGTATATAAGCATCAGCTGACGCCATCTTCCTCAGTCTTTCTTGCCGCGCGGTGCCTGAAGCAGAAGCAGTTCGCAAGTGCCGGTCGGTCAGCTACTGTATTCTTCGAAACCAAAGTCATCAAAAAAGCTAAGTACCCCGTTGGGGATCTTTTCTTGCCTCAGCCGATGTCAGAAATTACTGAAAAAGTAAATAATTGTTTGTCTTGTGGTAAACAAATACCTCATAAGGATTTCCATTCTTACTGCCTTCCTTGCCTTGGCCCAGGCCACGACGTCTCGGCCTGTGCCGCCTGTACTCGCTTTAATAAGCGCACTCTCAGGCGCCGGGCGGAGTTTCGCTGAAGACTTTTTCTGCGAAAAATTTGATTATATAATGCCGTCGGAACAACCGACAACGCATACTCCTAAGAAACGAAAAGACCGGGACCGACATCCTTGGCCCGCGTCTTCCACTGACACCACACCAAAACTCACCACGAGTGCCCCGGTTCCCTCTGAGGTGGTTATTTCACCGCTTCGAACCGAAGACACCGCATTACCGATACCTCCGACACCGGAGGCCACTCCGACGCCAGTTATTGATTTTCCTCCGGATACTGAAACCGAGGAAATGCCCGAGACCATTGCTGTTGATAAGGTTACTCCTGCACGTGGAGCGGCTAGGCCTCCCATGTCCATGTCTATCAAGGCCTACACACGGGCTAAGGCAGCCAGCAAGACCAAGCATCTTACTGCTAAAACCTTACCTCAGCCTACTCCTGATACTCAAATCATGTCTTTGGCCGCAGATTTAATTTCCCTGATCAGAGGTTCCCAGGCCCACCCTGAGAGAGGATCCCAGCCTCCTCCTGATAAGAGGCCCAGGGTTGAACCCTCCGACCCTCTTCATTCAGATGAAGATTCTGAGGACTCTGTTCACTCCGAAAGCCAGGAAGAGCCCTTCCAGACCTATGAGGATTCAGATGCAGAGGACTCCATTCCCTCGGCCTCTCCTCCTGAGGATATCTCTTTTGGGGAAGTTCTGCATTCCACGAGGGAGCATTTTCAGTGGCAAGGCCAGGAATATTCAGATTCCAGAAAGCGCCTTCGAACATTCCTTAAAAAACCACAACACAGGCCCTTAGCTATACCCCCTGTGCTTGATGTTTTGGATGATCTATACTCTGACTCCAGTGTTTACCCCTGATACTCTTCCTCCAGCTCCTGTCAAGCCTGACAGATACTATAGTGTTCCAGAAACCCATTCTCATTTCTTTAGGGCCCATACTGTTGATTTAGAAACAATTTCCCAGGGGCCTAAAGGGGTTTCGGCTACCACCTCCAAAAATCCTTTGCCTTCCGACAGGGAAGCAAGGTCCTTAGAGAGATGGGGGAAGAAGGTTTACACCTCCACTACTTTATCTATGAGAGCTCTCAATTGTCTCTTTCACATGTT
Source organism: Protopterus annectens (assembly GCF_019279795.1). Taxonomy (NCBI): domain Eukaryota; kingdom Metazoa; phylum Chordata; order Ceratodontiformes; family Protopteridae; genus Protopterus; species Protopterus annectens. The sequence goes on along the minus strand of NC_056748.1, from coordinate 1,163,607,407 downwards.
TCAATATCAGGATTTCCTGTTAGATGATTTACAGAAAAAATTGGCCTCTCCTGAACCTTTAGATAGGAAGTCTTTGCAAGAGGCTGTTCATAATTCTCAGCAGGTTAGCAATCACTTTCTACAGTGTGGATATGATGCATTGGAAGCTTCATGTAGGGCAGCTATGACAGGGCGGTTATTCAGATATGCATGGTTAAAAGAACAACCTTTACCAGATCATGTTAAGGCAAAACTTCTTGATGCACCCTTGGAAAAGAACAAGCTTTTTGGTGCTAATGCTAAAGATGTGTTAAAGTCCATTGAGGAAAAAGCCAAGTCAGTTCAGACAGTCAAAGATTTCCTCCAGGTTCAGCCACCCAGATTCAGCAGGAACTGGCCTTCTAAAAACTGGTCCTTTCCTAATCCTGAAAGATTTCAAAGGGGCAAAAACAGGCATGCCCGAGGAAGAGGGCAATACAGAGGATCCTACAGGGGACGACAATGGCAACTAACAAACCAGAGAAGTGACACAGGGGTTTCTCCTGCCCCGCAGGGACAATCTCAATGACTTTCCTCTAGTTCCGCTGACCAAGGAGCAAACAGAAGCTCCTTTGGGCGGAAAACTATCTTTGTTTTCAAAAACTTGGCACAAACTGACAAAAGACAAATGGATTTTGGACATTATAGACCATGGTTACAGGTTCCATTTTCATACCTTGCCAAGAAAACAAGGCATGCCAAACCTTCCACAAAATCAGAGGGCAGAGGCTATCAAGCAAATTTCTCTGCTTGCTCAGATCAAAGCAATAGAAAAAGTTCCACAACAAGAACAAGGTCAGTGGTTTTATTCAAGACTGTTCCTTGTTCCAAGAAAAGAAACTCAATGGAGACCAATACTGGACTTGTCCGCTTTAAACACTTTTCTCATAGTACCAAAGTTCAAAATGCTGACTCTACAGCAACTCCTTCCCATGCTGGGCAAGGGGTCTTGGCTGATTACTCTGGACCTCAAGGAGGCATACCTGCATGTCCCTATCAGACACAGCTGCAGAAGATACCTCAGATTTCTTGCAGGGCCAGAGCATTATCAATTCTCAGCATTGCCATTTGGCTTATCTACTGCACCCAGAGTATTCACAAAATGCCTGGCATCAGTAATTGCTCATTGCAGGCTTCAGGGGATTCAAATCTACCCGTACCTGGACGATTGCCTCATACAAGCGGACAACAAACTAACCTTGACACAAAACTTGAATTATGTCATACACTTGCTACAGGCTCTGGGATACACAGTCAACTTTCAAAAGTCAAGACTTCAGCCATCCCAGCAAGTAACCTTCTTAGGAGCCAAACTAGACACAGCCTCTCAAATGGCTTACCTGACAGAAGACAAGCAAAAGAAGTTAACTCATTACTTCAAAAGTTTAGCAAAACTCACCCAGATGACTGCAAGGAGATTCCTACAGGCCCTGGGTTACATGGCATCCTGCATTCTCCTGGTTCCACTAGCAAGACTACACATGAGAAAGCTTCAATGGTACCTAAAAAGCTTATGGTCTCAACACAGCAACAACCTAGAAGCAACTATACCGCTCATTCCATGTCTTCAAAAGGAATTTCTATGGTGGGCCACAGTAAGCCAGTCAAACACAGGTATGTCGTTCAAAACACCTCAGATAACACAGACCATGACCACAGACGCCTCAAACCTTGGATGGGGGGCGCACATGGAGGGCAGATGTATTCAAGGACAATGGTCTCCAAAGGAAACACATCTGCATATCAACCAAAAAGAAATGCTGGCAGTAATGCATGCCATCGAGGCCTTTAGACAACAACTTCAACAAGGCCACCTACTAATACGGACAGACAACACCACTGTGATGTGGTACATAAACAAGCAGGGGCGCACTCATTCTTACCCCCTTTGCAGACTGACAATGAATCTTTGGGAAAAATCACTGAGTCTAAACATACAGTTACAATCCCAGTTTGTTCCAGGCAAAGACAATGTTCTGGCGGACAGTCTAAGCAGGAATTTCCTAGACCCCCATGAATGGAGGTTACATCCAGACATCTTTATACGACTCACCTCGACATGGGGCAGGCCGGACGTAGACCTATTTGCCTCCCACCTCAATCATCACTTACAAAAGTTCTGCTCAAGGACATATCATCCACAAGCATGGAAAATAGATGCTCTCTCATTCAACTGGAGCTCCCTAATAATCTATGCATTTCCACCTCTGCCACTGATGACCACAGTGTTACTAAAGATCAAAGCAGAGCAGCCGAAGGTGATCCTAATAGCTCCAGACTGGCTAAGACAACACTGGTACCCACTACTACGGAGCATATATCACAACAAAACGTGGGCCCTTCCCCAATGGCCCAAACTTTTGACTCAACACAACTTCAGGACAGTTCATCCCAACATCCAGACGCTACAGCTAACAGCTTGGGAGATCCCATAAATAACCTCAATTTACCTCTCTCCAAGGAAGTTCAGCGGATACTAACAGAAGCCCGCAGACCATCCACCAGAAAGGCTTACTCAGCTAAATGGAAGAGATTCAGCATTTGGAATACCAACAAGGGTCATGATGCATCACTTTTGAGCATTCCACTCATTCTAGAATATTTGGCAGATATGCTACATAACGGACTCTCATACTCTTCCATAAAAATACATGCTTCAGCTATCTCAGCTAGATACAACACTGATCCCCTGTGTTTTCACATCCTTTAAGGCAATTTCTTAGAGGAATCAAGAATATAAAGCCCCCAAGAAAAGCACCAGTACCAGCTTGGGACCTCAATTTTGTCTTAGAAAAATTGACTCTGCCTCCATTCGAGCCAGCAGCTTCTGTGGATTTACAATTTCTTTCCTGGAAGACAGCTTTCCTGCTGGCCATTACCTCAACAAGAAGGGTTTCGGAATTACAGGCCCTAATGGCAATACCACCATTCATAACTTTTCACAGAGACAGGGTCTCCTTATGAACCAACCCTACCTTTCTGCCAAAAGTGGTATCTAGGGTTTCTTTAAATCAAGCAATTCACCTGCCTACTTTCTTTCCCAATCCTGAGAACAAAGGGGAAAAACTGTTGCATACCTTGGACATACACAGGCAACTTCGCTACTACCTAGACAGAACCAAGGCCAGTAGGAAGTCTGATCAGCTTTTTGTAGCTTACGCCCCTGGAGTACAAGGAAAAGCAATTTCCAAACAGACAATTTCAAAATGGATTGGACATTGCATCAGATTCTGTTATTCCTTTCATGGAAAGTGTGTGCCAGCCAATGTCAGACCACACTCCACCAGAGCTACAGCCACCTCTACAGCATTCTTAAGAGGGGTGCCTACAAAAGACATTCTAGAAGCTGCTACATGGAGCTCCGTGCATACATTTTCCAAACACTACAACCTCCCTTTATATTCCAGAGCAGGCTTTGCTTCGGCAGTCCTGCAGGGATTGATAGCTACACCATCCTTTTCTTAGAGCATACCACCTCCCCCAGCTAAGCTATGGTATTCAACCCATATGTTATGACTGCAGTTGCATTCTTGAAGGACATAGTACAGTTTTGTACCTACCATAAATGTAGATGTCCGATAGATATGCAACTGCAGTCGGGTTTTCCCTCCCTCCTTCCCCTCTATGCCTTGGGTCCACTCTTCTCCCTGTTATCCTTAGCTGGGGATATCTGTTATGGTGTATCTGTTTATTGCTTATTTATTTGTCTGGAAACCTATTATTGTCTTCCAATTTGATTACAGCCTTCCTTGGAGGGCACCTGGCATCTGGGGCAAGAAACACTGAAGAAGATGGCATCTGCTGATGCTTATATACTCCAGCCGCTCTGACGTCGGAGAGAAATGCGACATCAGCCGACGTCGGACCCAGACTTTGGAATCCGGCCGACCGAGGGCTGCCTGAGGCAGGACAACCCATATGTTATGACTGCAGTTGCATATCTATCGGACATCTACATTTATGGTAGGTACAAAACTGTACTTTATCATCATCAGCCCCCTTTTTTCCATTTTTTTCTACATGGGGACGGGGTATCATGTTAACTGTCGCCAGCTCTCTCAATTCAGTGCCACAATCCTGCCTTCTTCAACACTCATGCCTGACTGTCGTAGATCTTTTCACACAATCCATCCACCTCTTTGCTGGTCATCCTCGCTTCCTCTTACCTTTTTCCTGTCTGTTCCAAATCTTCCTCACCAGATTGTCTTCTGCTTTTCTACACATATGTCCAAACCACCATAATCTGTTCTCTTTATCTTTTCTGCAATTGGAGCTACTTTGGCTTCTTCTCTTATGTCTTTATTTCTTCGTCCGTCCCACAGTGTGTATCCTACCACCTTTCTCAGGCACTTCATTTCCATCACCTCTTGCTTCTTCAACTGTTCTGGCTTTACTGCCCAGGTTTTTGTACCATACAGTAGTGCCACTGTCTTGTACACCTTACTTTTCAGATTCTTTGGCATTCTTCTGTCATAGACTACACCTGATACTCTATGCCAGTTGGCTGCAGCCCCCCTGATTGTAGCTTTGACCTCTTCATTCAGACTACTCTTCTCCTCAACCACCCCTCCCATACCCTTGAAGCTGTTAACCTGTTCCACTATTTTCCCGTCTATCTCTATTCTCAGCTTCTTCTTATTTCCCCAATTTGCTGCCATTACCACCGTCTTATCTGTGCTTAATTTCTTCCCATGTGCCTTCAGATTTGCATTCCATTCTACTATCCTTTGTTGTAGTTCTAGCTCAGTGTCTGCTTGTACTGCCACATCATCTGCATACAGCAGCTTTGTTGATCTGTTCCCTCCAACCTGTTTGCTAATGTAGTTTATCACCAGTATGAACAGCAGTGGGTTCAGAGCTGAACCCTGGTGTACACCCACTCCCACTGGGATTCCCTCTGTGAGGCTGGACACTGTACTTTAGTCACTGGGTCCTTGTGCATAGCCTGCACGAATTCTACCATTGTTCCTGGGACTTCAGACCACCACAGTACTGCCCAGATCAGCTTTCTTGGGACCTTGTCATATGCTTTCTCCAAGTCTAGGAATGCCCAGATGAACTCTGTCCTCATCTCTCGCTTCTCAAGTATCTGTCTCGGTGCAAACATCAGATCAGTTGTGCTGCATCCTGATCTGAATCTGAACTGCTCATATCCCATCTTACATTCTGCTACTCTGTGTATCTGTTTATCAGTCAACTTCTCCAGAACTTTCATGCAATGTGGTAGGAGTTTGATGCCTCTGCACCGCCCACAGTTGTGGATGTCCCCTTTGTTCTTGTACACTGGCACAAGTGTACTTATTCTCCAGTCATCTGGGATACACCTTTCTCTCCATACTGCAGTTAATACCCTCAGGAGCCATTTCTCCCCTGTGTCACCCAGCATCTTTATCATATCTGCTGTGGCCTCATCTGAGCCTGATGCTTTCCCTGATTTCATCTTCCTTAATGTTATTCTTACTTCTTCTAAGGTGGGCTCTTCCTCTTCTCTCATCGTAGGCTGTTTCTGGGGCAGTACAGCTTCTGTGGGATTTTCTTCATTCAAAACCTGTTGGAAATGCTCTTTCCATCTGCCTTTGTCCTGTGGACTGGTGAGCAGGTTGTTACTGGCAGTCCCCTATGAAGGGTGTCTGACTGTCTTCTTCATTTTTCTGTCTTTGCCTTGCAACCTGATATAGTTTCTTTCTGCTCTTTACTGAGTCACTTTCCAGAAGTTGATAGAGTGCCTCCGATGCCCTATTCTTTGCTATTGCAAATAGCAACACTGGTAGGGGTCTGAACACTTGCCACAGAACTACAAAATGGCATTCCTTGCAAAATCCTGGAATTTCACTTCTTTCTTTGGCTAGAGCTGTAAAATGTGTCTGAACGTCTTCTAACAGGCTATGAGGGAAATGTATATGGTGTCATTCAGGAATAAAATGCAAACTTTCCTGCTGCCGAAGGTGTTTAAGATGCCATTGCCTTTCACTCTTTTCATTGTATCTTAATGGATGAGCACAACATCTTTACTTATTTCTAGCATGGGTAATATAAAGTGGACACAAAATATATTCTGGGATGGAGACAAGAAAGCACTAAGACAAAATCATGTTAATATGTCAGGCCCCATTATTGCCAGCCATTTCTTTTTTGGAAAAGCATGTTAAAATTTTATAAGAAACACCTAGAATTATTTTAATGCATTAAAATAGCTTAGAAGACAGATGCAATGAAAAAAAAACATTTTTGAGTTGCAAGGTAGAGTTTTCCTTTAAATGTGATCTAGCTTGTAAACAATCCCAGTTTTGTCAAAGTGGCATTCAAGTACATATCCAGTAACACAAACATACATTTTATTTTGTTTTTAATTTAACTTAGTGGGTGACATGGTCCAAGGTCCTTTTCAGTCATGACTGAACTACGAAAGTATAGAATACTTATTTCAGTTTGAAATGTTAACAAAAAATAGAATATGCATGAATAGAGTACTGTTTAACGGGTCTATATTAGAACACAGAATGTTCAAAATTTCGAGTGTTCTAATATCGACCTATTTTCAGCAAACGCTGAAAATATCGAAGAAACAGAAAACCAAATTTTTTCCTAGGGAAAGAATTTGGTTGACCGTTTCTGTTGCTTAGGTATTTTCAGCGCTGTGGTGGAAAGTTACGGGTCGGGATCATATAAGTGTGCAATTGTGTGGACGTGAGGGTTAGGACAGGGTAGGTGAGTTAGGGTGCGGGTGAGGTGACTGTGCAATAGTGACGGACCTTAGGGTTAAGGTAACTGGATAGTTAGTGGTGTATGTATAGTTTAGTGTAGGGTTAGGTGTAAGAGTTTAGGTGTATGTGTGTGGATTGCTGTTTGGTGTGCTTGTGTTGTGTGTATGTGTTTTGGAATAGCAAATTTTTTCCCTAGGAAAAAAATTGCTTTTCTGAATGTTTGATGTTTTAAATTTTCGATTCGTAGGGTTCGATATTAGAACACTCGACATTTTGAATGTCCGGTGTTCTAATATAGACCCCTGTTTAACTAGTATACATTCTTTTAGCATTTTATGATTACAGTTAACAGAATGCTAGTTTAGAATATTAATAGCAGAGCCAAATAAACCTGGCTTACATAAAGGTAGTCTAAAATAAATCAGATATGATAACATTTACATATAGAAAAAAAAACTAGTAATCCAATACTGACAGAGACAGCCACAGTTAGTGCTTCAAAACACACCTTTATCAGCATGTGTTGGGTGAGGGAGTTCCCGGTTTAGGCTATTTTATTGGAGTAAGAGTCTCCATAGTAGTTGTGGGATTTGGTTACTTTTAGGTTTAATTTGTCATATGGTCTCAGGGCTCTGGAGCTGGTGTTTTGTTGATTTAGATCAATTAGAGCAGGGCAAGTGTTGGTACTGTGGATGATAGAGTAGGCCGGTAGTAAGTTGGTTGAAAGATAATAGGTTAGGTAGTTCAATCCACTTGAGTTTCACAAGGGCGTAACAGTGGTGTGTATTGTGGGGTAGGTTAGTGGCAAACTTAGCTGTTTTGTTATAACAGGCTTCTAGGTTGCTTAAGTCAGATTTTTGCAGAGTGGTAAGGATTTGGGAAGAGTAGAGTAGGGTAGATAGTAAGTGGGATCTGGCTGTGGCTAGCCTGACATCGTTCGTTAGGAATGAATGTTAAGTTGTCAGTCTCGCCTTCATTCTTGCTGGATGGCTTCAGAGCCGATCCTCGGCTCCGACTCGGCAAATACTAAAGCTCGAGAGCTAATTCCACCGGCTCGAGGCTCCCCTATATCCCACAATGCTAGGCGGTAACTACTCAGATCTCGTTTGCCGCTATAGCTGACGAGGTGCTTTTCTACCGGCTCAGGCAGGTGAGTTAGACTTTTACCTTATTAGGTACTTCATAAACCCCCTTTTTTGTTGTCATACCATAACTTTTTAGTTTAATTAAGTATTTTAGATAAATCGACCCCTGTTTATCGAGTCTTTTTTCCCTTTCTTCCCTTATCTTGTAGGCCTTCGGCCCCTACCCTTCCCCCAGTCCATTAGTGACTAAATTAGTTGTCCCTTTTTTCTGTTAAGGGCTTGTGTGTGTGTGTTTGTGGCTTGTTTTAGCCTTAATAATTTAATTTAATAATTTTTTTCTGTAAAGGGTGTGTCTGTAGTGTGTTTGTGTTGTGTCAGGCACTCCTTTTTGCAATGTCAAAAGACAAGGTCTCAGGCTTCAAGAAGTGTGCCTCGTGCTGTCAGAAAATGTCTCTGACAGATGGTCACACTTCTTGTGTGTACTGCCTGGGACCTGTGCACCTGCAGGACTCTTGTGCTGTTTGTCATGGTTTTAGCCCTTGAGTCCTGCAGGAACGCAAGAACAAGCTAATCTTGCGGGGTTTATTAAAACCTGAAGGCCCCCCGACTCTGTCTGTGTCGGGGAAGCCTTCCAAAACTTCCAAAGAGTCTGCTCCGGTTCCAGAGTCGACTGCTGAAAAGACTAAGTCGGCTTCGACATCGGCTCCGGCTGGAGCCGATGTTTCCAAGCCTCATACTGTTACCTCGGCTCTGGCTGGAGCCGAGGCTGATAAAACTCCATCGGCTCTGATACTTTTATCAGAGCCACAGTCTAGGAAGAGGTCCAGATCCCCCTGTATCGGCTCCGTGCATTCGGCGCCAGGATCCCCTCTCCTTTCCGAACGGAGCCATAAAACTCATTCCTCATGGTCTTCCAGGTTATCTGACCATGATTTGCAAAGGGTAGTGAGTAGACTTCCCAAGTCCGAGGCACTGGCCCAAATGCTGCATAGCCCGACTCACCAGTCAGTGGCTATTTCCGTTCCCCAGTACATTCCTCCTCCGACTCCTTTGAGTTCGGAGCCAGGGCTTGTCGGAGCCATGGCTGTCGGTGCGTCGGATCCCCTTTCGGCTCCGTCGTCTGCTCCGATCTCCTCCTTGGAGGGATCTCGGCGCCGAGCTTCCCTCGTCGGCTCCGAGGGGGCGAGTGGCATTGGACCCTTGTCCGACCCCGCTCTCCCTCTCGGGGCTTCGGGCAGTGAGTTCGGCTCCGACATCGGCTTCGGAGCCGTCCCTGTCGGTGCCGGGGGAGGTCCTTGTCTCTTCGGAGCGGGGGCCTCTGGCCTTGCCTGACAGGGATGCCTTCGAGGTCATGCGGAGTGTGCTAGAACCAGGTTCTGCCCCACAGTCAGCTCCTTCAGCCCCCCCATCTACAGTGCCTGTGGTGATTTCTACTCACCCCTTGTCTTAGACCGCAGAGAGCCAACTCCTCAAGTTCCCCCATTGGGAATTTCCTCCTCTTCTGAGGCCTCTCCTGACCCGGCAGGAGATCCCCAAGGAAGAGGCAGTGCAAGAGGAAGCACATCGACTCCCCTGAGTCTATCACCTCTGACACTGACTTAGAGGAATCCGAAGGTTCCCCTCGATCTCCCTCTGAGGATGTCTCCTTTGCTGACATCCTTGAGATCCTGAAACAGAGGGGGAACTGGCCAGCCCTTAACCCTTCGGAGGATGAGTCGGTGTATCTTGAGGCGTTTGGCTCTCGCCCTTCTACCTCCTGGGTGTCCCCTCCCTTTGACCCCCTTATGGAAGTGGTGGCAAGGAAGGCTTGGATGGCTCCTGATTCAGTGGAACCCACCCCGAGGAGACCATCTAAATTTATTACTGCCCCTAGAGATAAAGATTTTTTATCCAAAGGTGTCCCTGTTGATGCCATAGTGGTGGCTGCGGCCACTAAGAAGGAGTTAGCTGATCCTTCGGTTCCTGTCCATCCTCCTAATAAGGAATCTAGGACCATGGACAGGTACGGCAAGCGGATGTTCTCATCAGCGACCTTTTCGATGCGTTCGCTAAATTACTTATGCCACTTCACTCGTCTCCAGATAGATTTACTCAAGGATATGGGTGAACTGATAAAGGATCCTACAGCTGAGGGGTTCAAAGACACAATGAACTCCCAGTTGGCAACCCTGAATTCCATCGTTAACTCCTCCATGCGGCTGGTATCATATGCTGCAGATGGGGCGAGTAGAGCTGCAGGCACAGGTGTTGCCTTACGACGTCACGCCTGGATTCGGCTATGTAACTTTGCGGACCCTTTCAAGGCGTCCTTCACCAATTCTCCCTTTGATGGATCATCCTTGTTTGGTCCACAGGTGAAGGATACATTGACCAGGTGCGAGGTAGAAGGTAAGACTCTCTCTGCCATAGGAGTCCGTTTTTCTACCCCTTCTAGACCCTATCCCAAAGGTCAGAGGTGAGGAAAGATGTGGTTCCGCAAACAATCCCAGGGAGTCTCATCTGACGCACAAGGCCGATTCTCCTCTAGAGGCAGAGGGGGGAATAATAATAGACGCCGCCCTAGAGGCAGAGGAGGTCCGCAAAACCAGGGTAGCAGAGAAATGTTCTCTGACAAACCCTTTCAGCATCCCTGAGGGGCTGCCCGGCTGTCCACCTTCGGAGGCAGTCGGGGGAAGATTATCCCTGTACCCAAAAGCCTGGCTTTCCCTTACTCAAGACAAATGGGTACAGTCGATCATATTCGAGGGTTGCAAAATTCCCTTTGTTCACATCCCATCCCAACCCAAAAGATCCCTTCCAGACGTTCCACCCGGTCTAAGGGAACAAGCAGCATTAGAAATTTCAAAGCTGCTATCAAAAAGAGCTATCCAATCAGTCCCAGCAGACCAGCAAGGATCCGGAATCTACTCCAAATTCTTTTTGGTACCAAAAAACAGGGGACTGGAGACCCATACTGGATCTCAGCTACTTAAACAAGTATGTCAGGAAAACAAAATTCCGGATGGTCACGCTACAGTCCATTCTACCCTTCTTGGGTCAGGACAATTGGATGTGCTCGATAGATCTTCAGGACGCGTACTACCACATCAAGATGAACAGATGCTCCAGGAGATATCTCCGCTTCAGGCTGGGAGCCAGTCACTACCAGTTCAGGGCCCTGCCCTTTGGTCTCACTACAGCCCCCGGTGTGTTTACCAAATGCATGGCAGTGGTCGCGGCTCACTTGAGACGTCAAGGATTCCAGGTGTTTCCATATTAAGACGACTGGCTCCCTACCACCACCACCAGACATCGGCTTCTTCTATCCAGGGACTTCACCATCCAATCTTGCCAAGCTCTAGGCATTTCGATAAATTTCAAAAAGTCTGCCTTGTCGCCTCTATTACCTTTTTAGGCGCCATCTTAGACACACTCAATCTTTCAGCCAGACTCACAGAGCAGAGAGTGTCAGACATTCGGAACCAAGTTTCCCTTCTCTTATAATGCAACAAAGTCAAAGCCAGACTAGTTTTGAAGGTGTTAGGACTCATGGCAGCAGCTATTCCCCTTCTCCCCTTAGCTCGCTTTCACATGAGGATCCTCCAATGGATGCTGTTTACTCAATGGTCCTTTCAACAGCTCCCGATGTCCCATACCATATTGATAACCCAATCATGCAAGAATCAACTGTCTTGGTGGATCACATCACCTCAACTTCTCCGAGGAAGACCCTTCACCCCCCCCCAGTCGCCACGTTGACAACAGACGCCTCCCTGGTCGGGTGGGGTGGGGGCATTATCAGGGCAGGACTGTCCAGGGCACGTGGCAACCTTTCGAGTGCCACTTGCACATAAACGTCTTAGAGATGAGAGCAGTGCTTTTAGCATTGCAAGCCCTTCACAACTCTCTTCCCACTGGGACTATTGCAATTCAAACGGACAACATGTCCGTAGTGTGGTACATCAACAAACAAGGTGGAACCAGATCATACCCTTTATGTCAAGAGGCACTCAGACTTTGGCAATGGGCGATCTCTTCTCAGCGTTTTCTGATAGCAACGCATATTCCCGGGAAATCTAACGTTATTGCAGACAAATTGAGCTGAGCAATTCTCATGCCCCACGAGTGGTCTCTAAAGAAATCAGTTCTAGAAGAAGTATTCCTAAGATGGGGCCAGCCTTGCTGCGATCTTTTTGCTACTCCCCAAAACAGCAAGTGTCATGACTTCTTCACTCTCTTCCCGTTAACCAGGCCATCCCACCAGAGACGCTTTAGTCCACGATTGGCCCCCGGGACTTCTATATGACTTTCCTCCCTTTCCACTGATATCTCAACTAATTCAGAAAGCCATCGCCTTGAGAGTGACAGTGATCCTCATTGCCCATTACTGGCCTCGACAGATATGGTTTCCCTTTCTTCATCGTTACCTTTTGGAGCAGCCTTGGCATCTGGACCCAGTACCAGATCTGATAACCCACCAATCGGGTCAGCTGCACCAATCTCTGCCTTCTCTAAACCTCACAGCGTGGTTTCTCCGATTCCAACCTTAGCCAGGCTTCCCTCAATATCTCGCTCGGTCTGAGATATTTTGATAGCCTCTCATAAATCTTCTACCTGGAAGATTTATAGTAGCAAATGGAAACGCTTCTCTTTTTGGGCAACATCAAGAAACATAGATCCCTTTACTGCACCTATCCAGACTATTCTAGACTTTCTAGCAGAACTCTTTCATTTAGGATCTTCTGCATCTACCATTAGAGTTCAATTGGCTGCCATATCAAATTTTCATGTTGGTGTTTCAGAGTCTAGCATCATGGCTCACAAACTCTGTAAAGCCTTTTTAAGGGGCGTATTTCTTCTCAAACCTCCAATCAAAGATCCCCTGCCTCAGTGGGATTTGAACTTGGTTCTGGCATCTTTAATTCTTCCCCCCCCTTTGAACCGGCGGCTTCATGTTCTTTGTTCTTTGAAGTTGCTTTCTTGGAAGACACTTTTTCTGGTAGCTATAACTTCAGCGAGAAGGGTATCTGAACTCCATGCTCTGTGCAGTCGTCGTCCTTACTTAGTGTTTCACAAAGACAGGGTATCCCTCCGTACTAATCCATCCTTTTTGCCTAAAGTTTCCTCTCAAATAAACCTAAACCAAATTATTGATCTCCCCGTCTTTTTCCCTAACTATTCGAACAGGTTGGAACAAAAGCTACATTTTTTGGATGTTCATCGCCAACTTAGATATTACTTGGACAGGACTAAACAATTCAGGAAATCTAATCAATTGTTTCTGTCATATGCGGAAGGGAAATTGGGCCTTCCAGTTACTAAAGTATCCCTCTCTAGATGGCTCACCTCTACAATTACCTTCATCTATGAGATCAGACATCAAAAACTACCCTCAAGACCTAGAGCTGATTCAACTAGGGCATTAGCTACATCCGTAGCTTTTCAGGATAGGCTGCCGATAGATTCCATTTGTGCAGCAGCCACCTGGGCTTCTCCTCATACATTCATTTCACATTACAAATTAGACATGGTTTCCAGAAGCCGTGCCAATTTTGGTTCCACTGTTCTCAAGAGTCTGTTCCGATAGGCCACCCGGGATAAGGTGCTAGGGACGCGGTCCCATCCAGCAAGAATGAAGGCGAGATTGACAACTTAACATTAAGAAGTTATGTACCTACCATAACGTTCCATGTTAGTTGTCTTCTTCTCGCCTTCTTTCTTGCGTCCCACCCTCCTTCCCCCAAGTCTGGACAGACTGACAGGAATTCAGTTTGTGTTCTTCCTCTGGAAGTTGTCATTCCCACACGTTCTTACACCTCTTTTATCCTTGCTGCGGTCTGCGATACTTTTTTACGCAGATTGTTTTGAGGTGGGTTTCCCTACTCCATTCTATGGAGACTAGGATTGCTTGGTATAGCTATCAAACGAGATCTGAGTAGTTACCGCCTAGCATTTTGGGATATAGGGAAGCCTCGAGCCGGTGGAATTAGCTCTCGAGCTTTAGTATTGGCCGAGTCGAAGCCGAGGATCGGCTCCGAACCCATCCAGCAAGAAAGAAGGCGAGAAGAAGACAACTAACATGGAACGTTATGGTAGGTACATAACTTCTTATTTTGCCCTGTAGAGTGAACTTTTTTGATAGTAAGAGATATATGTTTATCAAATTTTTGACAATCGTCTGTTGTTACCCTTATAGTTTAGTGTGGCTGACCGGTTTGATTTTTATGCCATTATAGGAATAGGTAGTAATCGAAGGTGAGTTGTTTTTGGCTTTATTACCAAAAACCATCAGTTTTGTTTTGTTTAGATTGAGTATTATGTGGTGATTGGAAAGAGAGTTTTCTATGTCTTGGAGATTTGAATTTTTTCTTCTGGTTCCTGGGGTGTGGTAGCAGAACAGATAAGGGAGGTTTCATCAGTGTATTGAATGATGGAGGCAAGTTGAGCAGAGATAGTGATGTTATTGGTAAATATGGTGAACAGTAGGTGTCCAAGGATGGACTCTTGAGGTACTCCAAGATTGGTAATGGGGGGGAACAGTTTTTTTCCCATTTGCTTTACTGTTGGCAGCTTGAAAGGTAGCTGGGAAACCAGGTAATGGATGCTGGGCTGAGGTTGTATGTGGCTAGTTTATTGAAAAGAATTTGGTGGGTTACAGTATCAAAAGCTTTGGATGTATTGAGAAAAACAGATGTGACTAGTTGGCCTTCATTTTTTAGGAGGTTTACAGTGTTACTGAAGTCAGAGTAGTATTAGTGCTGTGCTTGGGACGCAAACTGTGTTGAGTCGGATAGAAGGTTGTTCTTTAGGAAGTAGGTAAGGAGTTGCTGATGAATGCACTTTTCTAATATTTTGGCTGGGGGGGTGGCAATGGGTCGGTAGTTTGAGAAGTCTGTAGAGGGACCACCCTTGTGAAGGAGGATGATATGTGATATCTTCCAGAGTAGAGGGATATACTATTCCATTTTGGACTGCTTGATTAAGATAGATCTAGGGTAGGAGATAGTACTGGAGGCTAGTTTTAAAAATTCATTGAGACTGAGATCGGCAGTGAGTGAACTTGGTTTTAGTTTGGTAAGGAGCTTTCTTGTGTAGTTGGTTTGAATGTTAATATGGAATGAGTTGGGGTTGGAAGCTGAGGGGATGGGTACTGGTAGGGATGTATTGGAATTATTACTTACGAGGGAGGTTATCAAGTTAATAAAGTGGTTGTTAAATTGTGTTGCTACAGTAGACTCCCTCTTATCCAGTCTCACTGGGACCGGACCTTAGGCTGGATAAATGAATGGCTGGTTAATCAGAAAAATGCACACAAGATAGCGATTATAGGTTATACATCAGCTAGAACAGGATTTGTGTTAGTATGTATTTTTCTAATGAATATAAAGTCTAAAACTCAAATGTCTGTCATTATTTAGCCAAGAGGTGGCAGAAGTGGTGGTGTTCTCTGTTGTCTTTTGCTAGGGCTACGGCAGAAATTTGATGGCTGGTTAAAGAGGAGGCCAGATAAGAGGGAGTCTACTGTATACAGTCTGTGGGATTAGTGGAGGGGAAGGTGCTGTTGTTATGGGTTTTCCTGGGTTTAAGAGCGAGTTTATACATTGCCAACATTTTGGAGGATTGTTGTGACATTTTTGTTGGCAAGTTAGAAATTATGTTTTTTGTCCTGCTTTACTTGTTTCTTACTCTGATTTTTTATGCTGATAAGATGTGAAGAACTCTGTTTTTGGTACTTTGGTAGTTTGACCAGGCCCTGTCCATTAGTTTGAGTAGTGATTTAGTTTCTTTCATAAGCCAAGGTAGATGTTTAGATGGGGTACGTATTTTTCATATGGAAGATAGCTTGTTTAATATGTCAAGAAATGTATTATTAAAGGTACTGTGTGGCGAGGTCTAGCTGGAGGTGATTTAAAGGTGACCGGTCACATTGTTGTAAAGATTTGAACATAGAGGGAGAGAAGACTTTTTTTTTTTTGCGAATGTAATGGAATACAGTGTTAGGTTTGTGAACACATTTCCTGAGAAGGAAGGTTGGGGAGTGGTCACTAAGTGAGTCTGTGAGGGAGCCTGCTTGGTGACCTAGGTTGGGTCTGTTAGTATCCAAACTAATAGAGACTGTTTTTGGTATGCTTATCTATGTGAGTGGCAGAGTTAATGGTTTGAGAGAAATTATAGAGGTTTATGAAGTTGGATGGGCTATCAGAGGAGCATGTAAGCCAGACAAGGTTAAAATCATCTAGTATTATTTTCTCCTGGTTGAAGTTAGTAGATGCCCACTAGAGGAGGTTTTCTTTGAGGGATATGTTTTGTCCGGGGGGGGGGGTAGATGAATAGCTAAGATTGTAAGTGTTTTTGTGGGGATTGATTTCTAGGCATGCAGTTAGTATTTCAGAGATGGCTAGGTCAGGGAGAGCAGTTAATTGGGGTCAGTTTGAGGGAGCCTTTTAACATGGTTGCAATACCTCCTCCCCATTTGTTTGGCCTATCATGTGATGCTGTAGCCCTTTGGTACAATTTCACTATCTTTTATATGGGGTTTTAACCAGGTCTCTGTTATGATTGCTATATCGGTAGAGTAGAGGACTAGAGTTGTATGGAATTCACTTACTTTGTTGGTACTACTTCTGAGGTTGAAGTTGGTGATGAGGTCGGAGTTGCTTTTATTAGGGAAGGTGGTGGTAAGCATGGAGTTTGTGATGAGTTGAGTTGGTGAGTTTAGAGAAATGGAGAGGGGAGATTGTATAGTAGGTGGGTGGATACTATTGGGCCCTGGGTTAGGGTGGATATTATCCTAAAGTTTGATTTGGGTTAGTGAGTGCAGTAATAAGATTCTAAGTTTAGTTATGTATGTGTGGTATTTCTAAGGAGAGAGCACCTGGGAGACATTATGGATGTATTTTATAGAGTAGAGTGCTAGAAATATTAAGTAGTTGTGGTGCAATGAGATAGTTTATGCTGGATTGGGAGTGTTGTATATTTGAAGGTCGTATGGGGGAGTAGTGGTGTATGATTTGGTTATTTTGTTAGGAAGTAGTTTGGTGGCCTATGTAGAGAAGGGAGAGTAGCCCAAGTGTTATGGTTAATGATTTTGTGGAAGCATGGTTGACAACAGTGTTGGAGGAGTTATTAGGACTGTATGGTAGTTTGAGGGAAATATAGAGAAATATGTGAGGGAGGAATGCGTGTGGGAGGGAGAGAGAAAGTGGTTTTATTTGGAGTATTAGGATCATGGTAGGATATAGGTGTGGATAGTGTTACTTGGAGGGGATTGAGTCTAAGTTATTGGCCCACCTTCCTTAAAATTAACTTATACCTATTCTAACCATGCCCAACACTAATCATCCATTCTGCATCTTCCACACTCACATCCCACCTGACATCAAACCCCAGTCCCTGAGCTCTACACCTACATCCCACCTGGCATCTAACTACTACCTACTCATTAATAAACAGCATAGAGTGGTATCAAACCATATAAATGACTAGCTGGTAAATAGAACACATGTAGCATACATTTAGGCATAATATAACCCAATATAAACAGACTGTCAATTTCTTGGCTGTGTGCCTCTACTAATTACAGAAATAAAAAGTTCACGACTGTGAAATACACTCTGACTACTGGCGGGCAGCAAGAATCAAGACAACTGCCTCGCTATTAAAGATAAGACACTTTAAAATATTGTTGAGCAATTCAGTTATCTAAACAAAGGTATTCAAGTATAAAATAATGTTGAGCAATTCAGTTATCTAAACAGAGGTATTCCGGTATATAAAGAAACCAGTAAAGTATCCTGAATTAATTGGACTCGCTACGTAATGCAGCCATCTCCAAGATATTAGCCTCATTATTTAAGTGAACATGAAATACATTAGATCAAGTCAAGCAACTCAAAATATCTAAGCAGAAGCATTCAGGAGAACAGAGCCAGCAGATTAGATTGAGATTACATGAGTACACAAGTAAATATACCTTGTTAAGTGAAGGTAATAGCAGATCCAGTCCTCACCAGAAGCAAAGTATAGGGTATGAGTGCAAGCTGGGTAAAATGGAGGCAAAAAAGATGGTGCCGAATGCCAAACACTAATTTTTTTTGAAAATGTAATGAATAAGTAAAGATTGGTGATCATTGTATAGTTTTGAAGGCCAGTAGGTGGTTAAGTCTTTAGTAGAGATACCTCTGGTCTTTGAATTGTGTGGGTGCTTAGTAAGTGATAAGTTGAAAATATGAGTAAGGTTTAGTGATCTCCTTAGTTGCAAGTCTTGAAGTTGGGGTGGAGTGAGTAAAGGTTTGTTTTAGTTATTTGTTTTCCAGTTTTTTCAGCAGTCCTGTTACTGTTTCCTCTCTGTTATGTTTGAAATGAAATGTTGGTAGAGTCAACAGTCGTTTTGATGAGGAGGTGATGGGAAGAATGCTGTATGAAGTGACTTGGGAGTGTGGTTTGGCATGATAGATTCTTTTAGTTGCTGTTAGAGATGTATTCTTTGAATTCAGTAATGTACTACCCATTTAGGTGTTTGTATCAGCAGCTGAGACTAGATATTAGATTTTCCTTTTATTGTTTGCTAGAAGATTTAAGGTATGGATGAAATTAGTGGTTTTGTTTCAAAAGAAGCAGGGTCTGGGTTCTTTAACTAGAAAGTATGCATTTTTTTCTTAATGTTAGTAAGTTGTAGTAATCTGTGTGCCAGGCTTATTCCTTCCATTTTAGCCATATGTGGTCATGAGATTTGAACCTCTGTCTAATGGATGTAATCAAGAGGAATTTATTCTGTTGTGGTCTTCAGATGGCATGTTTTGTTTAGTGATGGATGTTATCTTGTAGTGGTTATGTCTTCTCTTTTGCCCATGAGCGGGCATAGTTCGTTTAC
Source organism: Protopterus annectens (assembly GCF_019279795.1). Classification (NCBI taxonomy): domain Eukaryota; kingdom Metazoa; phylum Chordata; order Ceratodontiformes; family Protopteridae; genus Protopterus; species Protopterus annectens. Next base: position 1,163,588,748 of record NC_056748.1, on the reverse strand, counting down.
TGTGTGTAAGGTCTAATGTTTTGTTAGCATCTCTTTTTCTGCTAGGGAGATGACAAGTTTGATGTGTTTATGTGGGACAATGGAGCCCCCTCTTTAATGTTTTGGGAAGTCCTGAGACTGAGTAATCCTAAATTGTGATGTAGGAGATATGAAGGATAGGGCTCATGTGATAGGGCAGTGGTTGCTGAGGGAGTTTGGTAGAATCCTTGTGCTTTGTATCCTGCAAAGAATATTTGTTGTCTGTTATTTGGCAGGTCAAGAAGAGTGCTTTAGTCTTAGTCTTTTAGTTTCAAAGTGACATCTATATGGTAGGGATACAGGTTGTAAGAGGCCATGTTAAGCTAGAAGCTTAGCAAGAAGGGTGTTTTTGGAACTAATATGTCGAAGTTGAAGGGCCCTAGGACTAATTTATTTTGATTTGACTGTTGGAGAATATGTCTAAGGTCTCTTCCATAATGGCAGGATTTGTCTGTGGTGCGAGATAAGCTCTACCCATTGTAATATTTTCTAAGATGCTAATTTGTAACTGAGATAGAATCTATTTGTCAGACTCCTTGTGCAAAATATTTGCTTTGAATGGGAAGAATAGGTTCATAGGTGTTCATAGGTGTGTACTAGGCTAATGGCCCTGTAGCCTCTGCAAGCCTAGCCCTTAGGATTACCCTGGCTTCGTGCTACCTGACCTACCAAATAGTATTTTTTAACCCTGGTTCTGAGATGCATGTAATATCTGAGCAGTGTAACTTAACCCAGAGTTCAAATGTGGCCTCTTTATTGTTTTATTCTTAGAATATTAATGTAGCTAATTTTGAATCCCTTTGTGTTTTAGAAGTAGGTGTCATATAGGGTTGATTAGGGGGGTAATTTGGGTATTAGTGTGCATTGGTGAACCAGGGTTTATATTTATATATCAGGCAGTAAGCAATTTAATGACTGTTAGAAGGGTTTGTATTATGTATGAGGAAAGATATCTTTTTTGATGGTGTCTTTGAATGTGATTTTATATCTAATAAGCAGATTATAGTTATCCAGAGAGAGACTAATGCTTAAAATTGACTTTCACTTTAAGGGGGTGGTAATTTGAATTTATGTGCTGGTGTAAAATAGTTTGTAGAGGAGGATGTTCTATTTAGAATTTCCTTAAGTAATGTGTGCACTTTTGTCTGGCATGTAATGTGGTGTGTAGGGTTAAAAAAAATGGGTAAACGCTGCTTTGGTTGATTTTAACTTAGACGGAATTTAATTTTTTATCTGAAGCTGTCATTCTCTCATCAACCTATGGTTTCAGTTTCAATCCTTTGGAACTGACTTGGCCATTTCTGTAGCTCACTGTAGCAAAACACAAGCCTCTTATCTTCCCCTAAGGACTCCTCTCGAACCTCTTGTAAGAACAAATCCAAAAACAAACAAGAGAGACCAAACTGGCCTTAATCTTTTATTATAAAATGTAAGCGCTTTCAGGTTAAAAAAACCCTTCATCATGATGAGAAACCTTAATTTACCTTCAAGCGAAATAGTAATATAAAAGACATGTTATGTATAGAACCTGGTTTGAAAAATAAGGCGGCTAATGTACTTCCTCTGCACACATGAGAACAGGGACTTTTCCCTGTAAGCATTGCAAAGCATATTCAAATGTGAATGGCTTAAATTATTTTATACATTGTGTTACAAACAAAAAAATACAAATTTGACTTTTATGCCGATTGCCATACAGATAATGTGGTTTACTTGGCATGCTGCAAGTCATGTCCAAGTTTTTATGTTGTAAAAACTAATTGTGAGTTAAAAACAAGAATATTGCACCATTTGCCATCTATTAGACAGAAGCATAAACATAATGCATTGTACCAGCATGTTTCTAGCCTTCCAGATCATATTTTTGTTCTTATGGTTCTGCATGATGCACAGATGAAAAAAAAAAGGAGGGGGGACATTGTCAGTGATACAGAGTACGCAGAGTTAAGATGGATCATACAGCTGGTTGCTGACAACCCACCTGGGTTAAATAGTTCTGTACCTGTAAAACCAGCCTTAAAGAAAAGGCGGGTCAAGTATAGAAAGTAATTGGTTGCTTTTAGAACTGTTTTAATATTTAAAGACTGTAATGGTTATCTGAAGTTTGTCTGAAGGGTTTTTTAACCTGAAAGCGCTTACGTTTTATAATAAAAGACTAAGACCCATTTGGACTTGTTTCTATAGCTAAGAGGACTCCAAAAACTCTCTAACACATCCCTTACCCATAATGTGTAGGGTAGAATATCTCAAATCTCATTTTCCACTTTCAGCTTCAGACATGGTTCTCCATCTCACTCTCTCGAGCTTTACCAGTTAAGTCAAATAGTTTTAATAATGTTCATATTTTTCTCTTCTTAGCTCATACCTTTTATTTGTCTATCGCACCTTCTGAACCCCTTTCAGCCATTTTTATAGGTGAATTTTCTTATGTTCTTTCACTTTCCCTCCCTCTCCCTCCCTCTCTGTCTACCATTAGGTAGCTCTTTCTTATCACTGCTGAGATCCCTTACCCTCTTCTTTTCCCGGTAGGTAAGTTTCCTGTTACCATTGTTGGTAACTCTCTTTTTCTTTAACAAAAAAAAAAAAAATCCTTCTTTCTGTTGGTTTTTCTTGTGCACATGGTACCTTTCTTGTGTGTGTGTGTGTGTGTGTGTGTAAATGGCAGATAGAGAAGGCTCCTGTTGGCTTTAAAAGTGATACAAAATGCAATCATAAAATTCCATTTTTGGACCAGCATTCATTATGTGTATATTGACTGGGTCCCTTACATTTGCAGGTGAATTGCTCTATCTGCCATGCTTTCAGTCACCGAGCATTGGTAGATAGAACAAACTCATTCTGAAAGGCCTACTTCCCTCCTCTTTTGGAGAGGCCATATCTGGATTTCCAGTTCAGGTCAAGACAAAACAAATCTGGACATACTTCTGCTGCTTCTTCCTCTAAATCCTTGGAGATGAAGAAATTCTGTGCCTTGGTTCCGACCACCTTCTTGGTGACAAGCCCCATAAAAGAGGAAGACATCAGAACCAACTTCTAAACCCTTGACCCTGCAGCATGCATCAGAACTGATGTCTGCTTCTTTGGTACTGACTCCATCGGCACTGGAACAATTGGCATCTTCCTTTACTCCACTAACTAGGAATCAGTATTCCCCTTCAGTGGATCCCTTTGCTGACAGGCAACCATCTCCATTCTTGCACAGACCAAGGTCCCCCTTGGTGGTCTCTGTCTGTTCTTCCAGATGACTGACTGAAGACAATGTAGAGAGGTTAGTAATGAAAATACTTTGGGCCCTAGGCGTGTCAGGCAATCTGTTGATTCCCACCCCTTCAGGACAGACACCGACACTTGCTACTCCCCCCTCCATACTTCCTTCTCTAACCTCAACAGCTACTTTATAGTCCTCGGTTCCAAGTTTTCCACAACCGACTGTGTCTGTTCTAAATGTATCATTTTCTTTGGAACAGACAATTGCCCTGGTCACTTAAGTTGCATCGGAACTGGAGTCCTCTCTGGTCCACAACTTGACTGTCAGTTCCGAGTCATTGGGGTCTGCTCTCTTTTATTGGAGTTGTCTCGGTGAATCAACACTGATGAGTTCAGGTACAACTTTGGTCTCGAGGGGGACCTTATCTGTGCAGGGAGGGGCTTCAGCACCGAGGTCCTTTCTTTCGGTTCCGAAGCACCACTTGCCTTCTGATGGGTCTGCCTTCAAGGCCATGAAGAGGGCATTGGCTACTACTAGTATCAGGCTAGTTCTTTCCTCCTTGGAGCCTCTGTCCCTGGCTTTTTCAGGCCTGGAATATCAACCAGCCCCTTCAAAGGTTCAGCAGGTACTGCGGCCTCAGGTTACCCAGTAGGATACCCCTTTTTCTATATAAGGCAGGTATTTATGGAGAAACACACATGTTTAGCATTTCTAGTATTTTTAACATTTTAAACAGAATTATTTAAGTTATTTAATTCATTAATTAATTCTACAAAGGTTATTTAATTTAATCTAATGTATTTTTTTATTCAACCATTCCAAGTAGTTTTGGTAACAGGATATTTTAACATGGCATTTTAGCAGAAGGTTAACAATACGGTGCACAGCGATTTGCTTAATAGGACTCGATATGAGCAAGTTTACACCTTTGTTACACGGTAGTCTTGTCATTTCAGTTTTGGTTTTTAATGTTTTAATGTTTTGACTGCTATTACTATTGAGATCAGTTTTTAAACAATTTTTTAAACAATCTTATAACACACTGTTTAAAATATTAATTTTTGAAAATGCATTTAAACATTTACAATGACATGTTTCATGCATACACTTGTACTTTTTGTAAAGAACTATGTTGCTTTTAATGATTCACCATTCATTGTCAGTAGATTTATGTTTTTTAAAAAGAGAATGGGGCGTGTATTTATGTGTTTTGTTACACAAACTTGGATAAGGGCACTAGCACTTTAAAACCCGACTGTGGGTTAATCAATTAATTAGCTGAGCTACTTGTTTTTAAATCTAATTAATTTAATTTAATTAAGTAAAGCTTTTTTAATTGATAAGAGTATTTAAACTGAGGCACATCACGCATACTTTTGTCTTGATAAAGCCTGATATTGATCAGGCGAAAGCGCTTGATTTTAATTATTCTTGGAGTGTTTCGTTTTGTGAAATAAAGAAGAGGATTATTTGGCAGCCGTTTTGGTCGTGGATTACTGCTTCTTGGTATTATTCTTCTCATTTTGGCTTACCCCTTTTTCTTCTAAACCTTCCCAGACATTCCCCCTGAAGCGGTCCCTCAGAAGAAGTTGTGTAAGAGGAAACACTTGGACTCTCCAGAGGAGTCCATCACAGAAGACCTAGTTTTTGATGAGGGGGGAAAGGTTCCTCAGATCACCTCCTGAAGCTGTCTCCTTTGGAGACATCCTGGAAATCCTCAAGTAGAGAGGTGGTTGGAAGCCCTCAACCCTTCAACCAAGGAATCCATGTGCCTGCAGGGTTTCGGTGCCTGTCTGTCTACTTCCTGGGTGTCTCCACCAGCCAATGAGCTCATCAAGTTGATCTTTCATCAGGTCTGGATGGCCCCTGACGCCACTGAACCAATTCCCAAGAGATCAGACAAAATTATCACAGCTCCGGAGGATAAGCATTTCTGGACAAAGAGAGATGTTCTTCATGTTTCACTGTTGCAGTCATCACATTTGGATTATCCCTGCCAGGGTAGCCCTCAGTCGGCCCGAATACCAGAGGCTTTTTATTTCTGCGTCGGTTGCTGTTGCTTCAGGACTGATGTCAGATTGTCAGTAGTATAAAGTAAGGCAGCTGACCACCATTACATCAGTCTTTCGTGCCGAGGAGCCCGAAGCAGGAGCAGTTTGCACGAGTGCCGGTCGGCCATTACCTGAGTTTCATTTTCCGAACTGAAGCTGAAGTCTTCTAAAGCTAAGTACCCCGTTGGGGATCATTTTTTCTTGTTCTAACCCATGTCAGAAAAAGTTAACTACTGTCTTCCCTGTGGAAAGCAAATACTACTCCACAAGGGGGGATCCACCTTGAATCCCGGGAACTACCGCCCCATCAGTCTGATGAGCCTGATCTGCATGGTCATGGAACGTATCATCATGGAACTTATGAACAAATACACTGGCAACCTTCAAATACTGGACCCCACCCAGTTTGGGTTCGTGAAGGACCGATCTTGTCTCCTGAACCTGATTGACTAATTTGAATTAGTCTCCAGAGCCGTGGACGAGGGTAAGGCAGTCCACACAGCCTATCTGGACCTCGCCAAGGCCTTTGACACCATCCCCCCACTCTGGAATCATAGATAGACTTACTAAGCTGGGCTTAGGGATTATTATCCCTACATCACTCGATGGGTTGCCAACTGGCTTACTGACAGAACCCACACTGTAAAAGTAGCCGACTCCAAATCCTGCTCCAGACAAGTCGAGTACCTCAGGGTTCAGTCCTGGGACTGCTCTTGTTTGGTATCTACTTCTCTGAAGTACAGGCCAACACTGAGGGACTCTGACTAACAAAGTTCACAGATGACTGCAAACTTGGAGCCATTATTGAATCCCCCAATGATGTGGATACTCTACAAAAGGGCCTTACAGAAACAGATGCTTGGTGCCAGAGCCATGGGCTCAAGCTCAATGCCAAGAAATGTATAGTTATCCCCTTAGGGAAAAAACATATACCCGTGAATTACCACATAGGTGGCAGAACACTAAATACTGAAAGTGTGATAAGAGACTTGGGGACACAGGTGGACAGTGGTCTCACTTTTGATAACCACATCGCCACAATAGTCAGGAAATCCTTCTATGTGGCACATCTCATCACTAAGGGCTTTTCATCCAGAAAAAAGGAGGTCATTGTCCCACTGTACTCATCCCTCATTAGACTCATTATAGAATACAATGCCCCATTTGGTATGTACCTATCAAGACATCTGCAACAACTGGAAAGGCCGCAGAAATACCTCACTAAAAGAATCACAGGCCTAAAGCAGATGCCCTATGCTGACTGCCTTAAAAAACTCCAGCTATATGTCACATATCGTCTACTCAGAGGCAATCTCTGCTTAACATACAAGGCCATGTCAAACCCATAGCTATTGGACATGCTACACTTAAAGAAATCCCAATCCCTCAGAGCCACACGCTCCAGGGATCTAAACCTTGTCATCACAATAAACCAAACATGCTGGATGGATAGGTTCCTGACCCTGAGACTCCCCAGACTCTGGAATAGACTGCTTATACACGTCAAGCAAGAGCACCTCTTTGGCCCTCTTCAAAATGAACCTTGACAATTGGATGGGAGAAAGAAAATAAACCCCGGGGATCACGTCAGTCGCCCTGCTAGACAGGGGTCCAGAGAAGTAAATAGTGCGGGAAGAAATAGCCAGGGAATTGTTATGGCTAGGCTTGTATAAGGCTCTAGGGCCGATAGCCAAGTACCAACCTATGAACCACACCGAGACTTTCATTCTTACTGTGTCACTTGCTTAGGCCCAGACCACGACGTCCCTCGCTGTCGTTTTTGTGCTTTGTTCAATGCCAGAACTATACGTCGTCGGGCCCTTATTGTAGCTAGATACTTTCGCTCACAGTCCTCTAATTCTGATATGGCTTCAGTAAACCATCTGACAGCAGATCTTCCAAAAAATATAAGGATAAAGACAGAGACAGACCGCACAGGTCCAAACCTACCGATGACGCTTCCGTTAAGCTAGTCGTCAGTTCTCCGGTCCTCAGTGAGGTGCTTTCGCAGCCCATGATGCCCACATCTGTGGATTTGCAGTCCACTACCGAGACCCTTTCGGAGTCCGTTATGCTTCAAACCTCCATCAACTAAGGATCCTGCGGATGTCTTTACCTTGGATAGATTCGGAGCTGCTGAGCAGGCACTGACTTCCAAGGAAGTACTTAGCACTACCGATTCTCGACACAGGCCAACTAATTCTTTAGCGTCTACCATTATTTCAAAAACTACTGAGTTTCTAAGGCCCAGGGTATGAACCACACCCAAGAAACAGACAACCCAATCTCAGGCACCTGCTTCCTTGCCTCAGTCTCAAATGCTTAATATGGCGGAAGACCTTATAATGCTGATCAGGGGAAGCCAAGCTTACCCCTTCCAAAAGAAAGAAATTTGTCCCCAGTTTTATCTGAACAGGAATCCGATGACTCTGATACATCTGAATATGAAGACATGCAACCTCTCTCTGCTTATGAGAATTCTGATGCAAAGGAATCCATTCCTTCAGCCTCTCCACCCGAGGACTTTTCCTTTGGGGAACCCCTTCATTTTTTTAAGGGAGCATTTCCAATGGGAATGTCAGGACTACCCTCAGTCGAAAAAGAGACTCGGGGAATTCTTAGATCTTCTGCAGCACAGACCCTTGGCCATTCCTCCTGTCCTGGTTGTTGTGGATGATGATTTCATGGCATCTAGTTTGACTCCTGACACCCTCCCTTCTGCTCCCAGAACCCCCTGACAGGTATTATAGAGTCCCTGACTCTCACAAATTTCTTTTCAAAAATCCTACTGCTGACCCTGAGTTTATTTTTCAAGGGCCTAAAGGAATTAAAGCAACTTCTGCTAAGAATCCCACCCCCTCAGGTAGGGATTCCAGAGCATTAGACAGATGGGATAAAAAAGTATACACCTCTGCTACTCTTGCTATTAGAGCACCATATTGTTAGTTCCATATGCTAAAATGTCAGCAACATACCATGGAACTCCTCAAACAAAAACTATAATCTTTTCCTGCTTGTGCAGAAAATAGTTACAAGAGTTAATGCATTCTGCAAGTCAGGTAACTAATCACACCTTACACTGTGGTTTTGATGCCCTAGAAGCATCTTGCAGGGCAACAGTCACTGGTTCTGTCCTTAGAAGGCATGCTTGGCTTAAGGAACAGCCCTTGCCAACCAGGTCATATCCAAATTATTGGATGCACCCTTGCACAAAGACAACTTATTTGGCACCAAGACGGAGGAAGTCTTAAAAAAGATGGAAGAAATAGCTAAATCTATGCAGACATTTAAGGATTTCGTGCAGGTCCAGCCACCCAAGTTCAGTAGGCATTGCCCGTCCAAGCACTGGTCCTTTCCTGCCCCTCCAGGTCATTTCAGCCCAGACCCCAGGGAAGCAGACGCCCCCCCCCCAAGTCAACAGCCACAGGGAATGCAGAGATCAAAGCAATGGAGTTCCTCCACTTCAAAACCAGGGAGTGCTAAGCCTCCCCATCATGGTAAGAAATCACAATGAGACTCCACTTCAACCCCCTCCCTCTGTCCACCTACACTTGCCCTAGGAGGAAAACTCTCCTTCCACGCAAGCACCTGGGCCACCATTACCAATGACTGCTGGTTCCTTAACATAGTGTTCCAGGAATAAAAATTTTCTTTCCACACTCTGGGAACCCTTTTGGGGTTGGTAGATATTCTTCCGAACCAGTGGGCAGAGGCCAAAAAGTAAGTCCTTTCCCTGCTGTCTATGAGGCCAATAGATCACGTTCCTGTAGAACAGATAGGCAGAGGTTTCTACTCCAGGCTCTTTCTGGTACCCAGAAAAGAGGGCACCTGGTGCCCCATCCTTGATCTATCCATTTTAAACACCTTCCTGGTGATACCAAAATTCAAAATGCTCACCCTCCAGCAACTACTACCTATGCTCTCCAAGAATGCTTGGTTAACCACCCTAGAGCTAAAAGAGGCCTACCTCCACATCCCAATCAGGAAATCATGCAGGAAATATCTATGTTTCAGGGCAGGATCTCTGCACTTTCAGTTCTCTGAACTTCCATTTGGCTTATCTACTGCTCCCAGAGTTTTCACAAAATGTCTGGCTCCCGCCATTGCTTTTTGCAGGCAAAGAAATATTCAAATTTACCCGTACTTAGACGACTGCCTAATTCAGGCAGACAGTCAGGAAAAGCTGCTCAAGCACCTGGCCTTTGTAAAAGCCCTACTGACTTACCTAGGGTACACTATCAACGAAAAGACATCCAAGCTAGTACCCATTCAAAAGGTTATATTACTGGGAGTAAGCCTGGACACAGCATCCCAAAATGGCATTCCTTGCACCAGAAAAGCAAACTTACCTGACAGCCTTTTTCTCTCAACTAGCCGCCAGACCCCAGTTATCCGCAAGGACAATCCTGCAAGCTGTGGTGTTCATGGCATCTTGCATTCTAATCATTCCATATGGCAGACTGCATATGAGGAAACCTCAGTGGTACCTAAAACGTGTTTGGTGTCAACACTCTCAAGACCTAGAAACTCTTATACCAATGATACCTTGCCTAAGGAAAGATTTTGCAGGGTGGGCAGCAGCATGCTACCACAACAAGGGACTACGCTTTTCACCACCCCACACCACGCAGACTCTCACCACAGACTCATCAGACTATGCCTGGGGTGCACACCTGGACGGTAGGTGCATATAGGGCCAATGGAGCCCACATCAAATACAACTGCACATCAACCAAAAAGAGATGTTAGCTGTCTAGCACGCATTGACAGTTTAAGCCCCTTCTCTCCGCAGGGGCTCTAATGATCAAAGCAGACAGCACCAGTGTGATGTGGCATATCAACAAGCAGGGAGGGACTCACTCCTACCCTCTATGTAGGCTCGTCATGACCCATTTGGCACACAGCCTCAGCCATGCAACTATACCTGTTAGCACAATTCCTGCGAGGCTCTCTAAGCTCTCTGGCAGATAACTTAAGCAGAAATCTTCTAGACCCAAACGAGTGGCAGCTAGATCAAAGAACCTTCACCCTAATAACTTAGAAATGGGGCACCCCGAAGGTCGACCTCTTTGCTTCCCACTCCAACCATCAGCTCAGCATGTTCTGCATCAGGTAGCTTCACTGCAGGGCCTGGAAAGTGGATGCCCTATCCTTCCAGTGGGTCAGCCTCTTGGTCTATGCATTTCCCCCACTACCTTTCATTACCAGAGTACTGCTCAAAATGTTGTCTTTCTGCTTTTCCTGGTTAGGGGTCGCTACAGCGGAACTCCAGTCCGCTAATGATTGGCAGATGATTTTTATGTGCCGAGTTGCCAGCTCTGACGCAAAACCTTCAACGAAGGTACGCCCATTCACACATGTTCAAGCTGAGAATCGAACACACACACACATATATATATATATATATATAAATATATATATATATATATATATATGCACACACACACACATATATATATATATATATATATATATATATGTGTGTATAGGTTCATAGGTTCGTACTAGGCTATCTGCCCTAGGGCATTTATAAGCCTAGCCAGAGTGTGTGTGGCTTTCACCACCCCTTAGGATGAGAATACTATGCCCTTTTAGGGTTTAGTTTACTGTGCCTCTGTCTAGTAGTGACACAGAGATGACCCCCGGGGTAAACCTACGATCTCCCATCCACTCGTTGATATTTCTCTTGAATAGAGTCAGTGAGGGGCTCTGCCTAACATGGACTGGGATTCTGTTCCAGAGTGTAGGGAGCCTCTGGGTTATGAATCTGTCCCTCCAGCACGTCCTATTTTTTTCTGTGTTGAGGTTTAAGTCTCTTGTTCTCGTGGCTCTGATGGATTTGGATTTTCTGAGGTGGAGCATGTCCATTAATTCCGGATTGGACATGGCCATGTATGTCAGGCACAGATCACCTCTGAGTAGGCGGTATGCGACTGAATAGAGCTGGAGTTTTTCAGTCGGGCAGCATATGACATATGTTTAAGACCCTTTATCCTCTTGGTGAGGAACTTTTGGGGTCTTTCCAACTGCTGCAGGTGTCGGGTGAGATGCATCCCAAATGGGGCATTGTACTCAATCATTGGCCTGATAAGAGAAGAGTACAGGGGCACAATGACCTCTCTTGATCTAGATGTGAAACACTTCATGATAAGGTGGGCAATATAGAAGGTCTTCCTAACCACTTTGGCAATGTGAGTGTCAAATAAGAGGTTACTGTCAACCTGGGTCCCTAGGTCCCTGATTACCTCTTCCGTACTTAATGGATTACCACCTATGTGGTAGTTTGTCGGTACCTTGTTTTTCCCAAAGGGTATGACTATACATTTTTTGGCGTTCAGCTTAAGGCCATGGCTCTGGCACCAATTATCCGTTTCTATGAGGCCTCTCTGAAGGATGTTTGTGTCCGCTGGAGTATCAATTATGGCGCCCAGTTTGCAGTCATCTGCGAACTTTGTCAGCCACAATCCTCCTATGTTTGCCTGTACCTCGGAAAAATAAATGCCGAACAAGAGGGGTCCCAGGACTGAGCCCTGGGGGACACCGCTTGTGACTGGCTTAGAGTCTGACATAGCTGCAGCAACTCTGACCCTGTGGGTTCTGTCCTTGAGCCAGTTTGCAACCCATCTTGTGACATATGGGTTTACATTTAAGCTGGTGAGTTTGTCTATGATGCCCGAGTGGGGTATTGTGTCAAAGGCTTTTGCAAGGTCAAGGTAGGCTGTGTGAACTGCCTTACCCTCATCAATGGCCTTAGTGACTGTTTCAAAAAAGTCGACCAAGTTCAAAAGGCAGGATCTGCCCTTGACAAAGCCAAATTGGGTAGGATCCAATGTCTGTAGGTCCCCAATGTCTTTGTTTATGAGTTCCATAATGATCCTCTCCATAGCTTTGCAGACCAGGCTCGTCAAGCTTATGGGGCGGTAATTTTCAGGGTCCGTAGAAGCACCGCCTTTGTGAAGTGGGACCACTGTTGCCGTACGCCACTCTTTGGGCACGTATTCTGTAGTAAGGCTAAGATTAAACAGCAGCCTTATGTGTGGGTTTAGTTTCTCTTGGAGTTCATGTAGCACACAGCCCGGGACACCATCCGGTCCCATTGATGCTGTGTTTTTAGCTTTAGAGAGGGCGGCTCTCACCTGGGCATCTGAGATGTTAGGGAGGCTACGCTCTGCTGGGATAGTTATTTCTCCTTTTGGGGGGGAGGGGGAGGAGAAATTTGCACTGAACCTGTCTGCCAGAATGTTGGCAATGTCAGTGGGTTCATTGTATTTTGTGTCATTTTGGACTAACTCTGAGCATATCTGGGAGTTTCCACCCAGGTTTCTGACATAGCTAAAGAAGGCCTTGTGATTGTCTTTTGTGTCTTTTGCGATTTTTCTCTCAAAGTTGGCCTTGGATGATTTTATGAGTGATTGTAGTTTTTTTGCTAGTACTGATCAGAGATGCCTTCCCTTTTAGGGATTTTGCTCTGTCATGTAGTAGCTTCCTCCTCCTGTTGTAAAGTTTGTTTATGGCTAGGGTCCACCAGACCGGGCGCCTGCCTTTGGGGGAATGGGTCTTGGTTTTATTTGGGATTGCATGATCCATGCATTCTTGAAGGTGCCCATAGAAGTCATTTGCAAAGGATTCAGCAGTGTGGGTTGTGGTTTCCACTGGCCCAGGGGCCTTGAAGGATACCACTTCAGTGTTAAGAAGTGTGAAGCTTGCTTTTGAGAAGTTCTTCACTGTGGTCTTTTGTGCAGGGGGTGGGGGCAGGATGTGGATTTCCAGTGAGATTAATTTATGGTTTGATCTTACCAAAGAGGGATATACTTCCGGTGTGGAGCATTTTGTCCCCATGTTTGTGATGATCAGGTCTAGTATATTGTCTCCTCTTGTGGGAATGGTGACTAGTTGTTCCATTGCATTTGAGTTTATGAATTCTAGGAACCTTTGGGCTAGGGTGTTGGGGCTTGAGTAATGTTCCCAGTCTATGTTTGGGTAGTTGAAGTCTCCCAAAATGATGGTATTTGGAGAGACATTCATACTCTCCAGTGTCTTCAGGAAGGCTGTGTGGGGTTCCTGAGTTTGAGAGGGTGGTCTGTAGCATGCTACAAACTGTAAGGCAGTTTTGCCTATGGTTAGTTGCACCTGGATAGTCTCCGATGCTTCGTGCGTTGCCACTAACCTGGAGGTGTGGGTATCTTTGATGAAAATGGATACTCCCCCTCCTTTTGTGGTTCGGTCCAGGTTTTGGGGCCGGAAAGCATGACATGAGGTAAAACCTGATAGTGCTGGGGTGCTCTCAGGAGCCTTGAACCAGGTTTCAGTCACTGCACAGACATCGA